>NC_069720.1:6368034-6663034 GCF_027358585.1 Pangasianodon hypophthalmus
TGTGGAAGTAAGTAGGCCTTGACATAATCAGACCAAAAAAGGGACAGGAAAGTTCAGGCTTAACAAGAACTACACAAGACTGAAATGCAAGAAGACGCACAAACTCAAGCTGATTGTAGGCGCAAGTCTCTGGCATTGGTTTATTTAGGCTGCTTCTACACTTGTCTTTTTCCCCCCACAACCCACAAACCCTTTTTTTTCACATAATCCTACAGGAAGCGTCAAGCACTTTTTTTTTTTAACCAATCAGGATGCAAATGGGAGTCAAGCAATAAAAAACAAACATGGAGTGCAGAGTGCTGGTGAAAAATGAGCCTTGTTAGAAAGAGATTTGTGCGATTACCATAGTTAGGCTAAATATCAAGTATTCAATCTAATCTTTGTTGCTAATAAATAAGCTAGCTAATTAGCTGGTACAATCGGAATGGTTCCATCATTCGTTACAGTGTGAAAAAAACAGCAACAGTTACAGCGAAGGCAAGCAACCTGCAGTCACCAGAATCAAACCAGCCATTATTTCATTATTTTCTTTATTTCACTATCATTACTGATCACGATAAATCTAATCTAGCAAGCTAGGCTAGATAGTTAGCTGATACTAGTCAGGATTGCTAAGAGCATTGTTATGGTTACAGTATACATGTTGAGTGAGATTTTTTTTGTTTTTGATTTTTTTTTTTTTAGCACCAAATGTGTTCTGGCCAGCAATTTTTAATGTTAAAAAAAACTCTGAAAGCAGCTTTTCAAGCATGATTACATGTGCTGATAGAAAGCAGGAGTCAGTATTGGATATATATTACAATACTTTTTTTATGATATTACATTTTTACATTTTTTTATGATATTTTGATGATATTACATTAATACAGCAGGTGTGACAGGGTGGCTCAGAGCTGGATGTGCTCAGAGACCAAAAATCTACTTGCAGGTAATCTATGATTTATTCTTGTAGAGCTTTGACAGCTGTATTCAAACCGAACAAACCTGACAGCATGCATGTGCTCTAATGCTAAACCATCAGACATATACTGTTTTATTTATTCATGCAGTGTGTATTTTTTTTTTTTTTTTTTTTTTTTTGAGCCAGACATGATGTGACTCATAGATAGCCATTAACTCCAGCTGATGAAATGTTGACCTTGGGGAAAGTTTCTGCAACTGTCTGAATGTAGTCGAGATATTTTCTGCTTTAGGGAAAGTGAGATTAATGTGCAGTCCCAGTTGGTTAAAGCTCACATTAACCCTGTGCAGCACAGCGAGTGAGAGAGAGAGAGGGAGAGAGAGAGAGATGTGGCAGATCTTAATGAAAACAAACAAGCTTATAAGAGGGATCAATGATGGCTAAATTACACCGGAGCACGAGTATGATTAATATTCCAGTCCACAGCATTGCTGCATGACATGAACGGGATTGATTGGGCTCGAACCCTATAGGCCAAGTAATAAATTATAATTTAATAACAACATGAATGTTGTGTTTATGATGGTGCACCTCTGAGATTTATTCCATGGTACGTGCTTAAGAAAACATGGAGGGAAATGAAAATGGTGATGGATTGCAGCTCCTACTCCCTCCTGACAGAAAGCGAGAGTGATAATGTTCACCAACATGCTTTTGTGTGATGTGAGAAAGCTGATGGGTTTGATTACATTTCCTTACTTTGTATAAATCTGGGTTTGAGCATGCAGCCCACTTTCACTTTAGGCCTCTTTATACACATGGTTTCAGTTTCGCAGGTCTGACATGCAAAAAGTCCAAAACATGCCTTAATGGTAAACAGGAAGTAACAAATCAAAACATTGTGTGAGGAGAACATGAGGAACTGGGCAAGAACATGAAGTTTGTATCAGTTTGTATACTTCATGGAATGTTACTTTGTGAAACAGCTAAAAAACAGTGTTTCAATGGTCCATCGAAGAATGGTGTTGGTGGTAGCCCCTCATAAAAAAAAGCAATCATCTTAAATAAGATGAAAAAAGCTTGTCATGTTATGGAGAAAATGGAAAGCGTCTGTCTTGAGGATGCTGACAAACCTTAAAGTTTCAGCTTTACGTCTGACTGTTACAAAACACTGACACTGGAGACTCCTTCCATAAAGGTTAAATAAACGTCTCCTTACAGAAAGCTTCACCATATTGTCAGGTCAACACCGGAGTCAAAAGGAACTCCGTTTCCCAGAACATACCGCAGCCTACAAACATGGCCGCCAAGGACTACACTTCAAGTCAAGTCAAGTCAAGTGGAGTTTATTGTCATTTCAACCATATGCAGCCAGTTAGTACATAGTGAAACGAAACAACGTTTCTCCAGGACCAAGGTGCTACATAAGACAAGCACAGAACAACACAAAACTACAAGGGACTACATAAATTTATACATAAAGTGCACAAGACAGTACAATGACTACTGGGATAGACAGTGGGCGCAGTAAGTCCCAGTGCAGCGCCGACCAGTCCACAGTTCTATTAGAAAGTGAATCCAGTGACAATAGTGCAAATAGTACAATATAAGTTGCTGTAAACATAAGAAGTAGCAGCCTACACTTTCCAACACACACAGACTTTGTCTTGCTTACAGTCACCAGACTTCTAATCACACACCTGTTCCCAGTTAAGTCCACACAGCATTTAAGGATTCCACTCACACCTTCACTTAGTAACGTAACACTCAGTGTGCATTCACCTGAACTTACCAAGCCTTTATTCCTGTGCATTGTTATCCTGGTTTTGACTTTGTTTTGTGTCTCGTTTGCAATTCTGGATTTGTGTCATTATTGTTTACTGACCTTTGCCTGTTTTTGGATTATGTTGTTGAACACTGTTTTGGATTTGTTTGCCAATCTCTTAAATAAAACTATAAACTGCATTTGCATCTGCTTCCCCCTCCCATTCATGACACATATCAAATTATACGTTTTTAATCTGGTTATGTGGATCTTCCTTCATTCTTGAGTCTCCCTCACGCATTAGACTGAGTGCATTAATATAAACCTGTGATGTGCAGCTGCACTTCTGTCAGAGCTGCTGTTATAGAAAATTAATCAACACCTTGGAACCAATCAGAGTCCAGAGTTCAACAGGGCTTGTGGTGCTGCTACAATATGAAGAGATACAACAACTGGATTGAAAATCCACCTCGTCCACAGAAGTTCACCTCCAAACCCTCTCGAAGCCGAGACACAAACGTTGACAAGCGTCACAAAAGAGCCGGTGGCTTTGTTTTATTCTTTAATCTATTATTTAAAATTCAGCTACACTAATGTCTTCTCATCCAATTCACCTGGCAGGTTCATGGTGATAAATCCCAGAGTGCGGCGTAGTTAAACCTCACTCTCAGCGAGTATTAATCTTCAGATCACCTTCATTCAGTCGTCTCTGAGCCTAGAGGACATTTTCACACGTTCCCATGGCGACGGAGCCTGACTCTGAGATGTTTTTTCCACACCCTGACGCGTCATTTTAACTTCTCCAGAAAGGCGACCGTGTTCACCAGCTCATGTAAGATTCAGTTTTGACCTTTTTATGTCACACATGAGTACTTTGCACATTAAGGCTCACGATGAACAGGGTTTTGACTTCAGCTCTGTTAACGTTGATCATAAAAAACAATCCCAGAACTGTAGAAATGATATCGTAGGGAAGATATCATGAATAAAGAAAATCTTATCTAATATTTCTCATTATGAGATTATTACATAACAAATACAAAACTTATTTACGCCTATTTCTAGACATATTTACTTAATTTATTTAAAATTGATTATTCTATTGACAGATCATTTGATTCTTTCTAGAAATAGAATAGGATCATTTCAAAAATATATAGAAATAGGCTTAATAATCCTATACTATATGTTTAAAAACATCTATTAAAGAGAAATGAGTTGGAATTTTGTGTTAAGATATTTGTACTTGCTAAGATAATGTTTGCATTGAAAACATCATTACATCATTACTGATTCTTACCATTAAAAATCATGTTTATCAGTTAATCTGCCTCATATGAAATTTATACTAATTAGCCCTGCTAATGGTACTTTTGTTTATAAAGCAGTCTTAATCCCTTAACACATTTAACGTGTTAAGTCTTACAGTATACCTTTATTTACAGAAAGACGACAGGAGGCGTTGATTAATTTTCTATAATAGCAGTAGTGACAGTAGTGCAGCTGCAAATCGCAGGTTTATATTAATGCGCTCATACAAACACGTTAGCATTTTTATAGAAACAGCTCATTCACAGGGACTTGTACACTATAATGATTTACTGTAAAATTGGCAGTAATTTACTGGCAGCAGAGTTTACAATTTACAGTAAATTATTGTATATTTACTGTAAATTATTTATTTATAACATTTACAGTATAAATGCATATAATATATATTGTAAATTTATTTGTAAAGTACCGTAACAGATAATTTGTCTTTACAAATAAGGTTATTTTTACAATATATTTCTGTATGCTTCCAGTAATATACTGTAAATTTTGCAAGTAAAATACTTGTAAATATAATTTTATATATGTGTAAAGAAAGAAACCTAATCTACTACTAATCTTCATTTAGCTGATGCAGGATACAGCTGAGTTGAAGTTTAAGAGTCTTTTATATCTCAATCACAAGACTCAACCCTGACAGCTTGGCAATGCTGGGATTAGAACACACAACCTTCTGATCTGTAACTCAAACCACAACCACCTCGACCACTGAATGAATAAACAAGCAAAGCTATTACTAGCATGTAAAAGAGAATTTTTACCATTTTCACCCCTGCCAGAAGCGTTAGATATCCCACTATGCATTGCATTTTCTGGTATTTTACAGTAAACCAGTGCACCGCTCTAATTTCCTCATCTTTTACAGTACAATCCTGTAAAATATTTAAACAATATTGTGCTGTAAAATAAATACTGTAACAGCATTTACAGCATTTTTACAGTGTAGATGGTCATTCTATATGACCTAAGCAGAGTAAATGCATTAAAAATCTTGTTATTTATCAAAGAAAAACCTATCATTGTTGATATGGTGAAATTTTCTGTGATGAGATGGTTATAATTCAGTTATGGAAGGAGTCTCCGGTGTGAGCGTTTTGTAACAGGAAAGTTTACGCTTTGTGGTTTCTTGGTAACATGACAAGCTATCATTAACTTAAAGAGAGAAAAAAGATTGCCTGGTGATTGAACAACTGTTTTATAGCTGCTTTAACATAAGCAATAACAAGAACTAACTTGTTAAATGGGTAAAACATAGATCATTCTTTAGTTAAGGAAAAATAGTTAGCAAATTACTGTCATGTAAGAGGAATAAAACACTTCAGAATGTACTGTTATAGGAAAATAATCAACTCTGCTTCATCAAACCGCATCATCGTTAATAATTTTCCTATTTTCCTAACAGCAAAATTTCCTATTTTCCTAACAGCAGACATCCATGTATTTTATTCCACATATATCATATGAAATGTACATGTAATAGTAGAACTGGAGCTAAATTAGTAGTTAGTTTTGCATTATCACATCTGCAGTGTTATTACATACTGTAATATCTGTACACGGGATAAGATGAGATGCACTCGGGTCACTGATGAAGGACAAAGAAACAAACAGTGAGTGGAATTTGGCTCCATTTAATATCCCTAATCTTTCCCCACACACACTGTCCCTTTATTAAAAATGTAATGAAGTGAACTTTTCCTGCTGACTTGAGCACTAACCGAGAAAATGGGTCATATTGACCTCGTGGTTTTCTTCTTCGCTCTCACATTTAATAATGCGAAAAGACTAATTTCCTGAAGATTTGTTTTGGAAAATGTAAAAAAGAAAAAAAGAATTGATTCGTTAGGTTGAGAAACCTTCCTGAAAATACAACCACCTGCTGAGGATCTGCGTCTCACATGTGTGTGTGTCGATAAATATGATCTATATGATACGGTGATACACGTGGTCTTTATGTTCCTGATCACCTGTGTGCAGACTTCACCAAGGAAAAGCAGGCGTGGCTCGATTAGCCCGAAGTGAAAATGTGTGAAGAGGAGAAACAGTAGAAGAAAGTGAATATGTGAGAAGCTTCAGTGATGATGATAAGAGCGAAATTCAGTGTAATGAACTGGTGTAAAGACGTGTATTAACACGTATTACATCGTACATACAGGACACCTCTTTTCTGTGAATAATCTTAATGAATATCATTTAAGCTACTCTCTCACTAATGGTAGCAGCTAGTGTTATCATAAACGAGGGCTGGCAAATTCCCGCACTACACCTTTATATCGTTCAGTCGTTTTCTTAAACAAGAAAAATCACGAGGAGTTAATGTGATAATTGTTTCAAACTTTATTGTTTAATGGGGTTTTAGTCATTTTTGTCCAGTCACCATCTTCACTAAGAGGGATTTATTAGGATTTTTGTTTGTTTGAGCTTCTGAAACAGTGAATCCCATGTGCTCACTACACATGCTCACTACACATGCTCACTACACATGCTCACTACACAGGGTGTAATATAATAATGTTGCCCCTGCAGAATGTGTCCAATAGAACGTATATTTGCGATTCAGCAACAGAAACTGTGGCTCCATGTTAAAGCCCTTTTATTTTTAAAGCAGCTGCAGGTAAAAGCTCTTTAATTCCTGTAAATCAGGTGCACACATGCCCCAATGTTTTTGGACGGTTGTATAAAAAGGGGCTTTTTAGGCAGCTGCACACACACCGAAGCTGCTCAGGAAATGACTGTTTATAGCTGCTATAACGTACATGAAACCAGGAACTAACCTGTTTCTTTGATGTTAAATTGAACAGTTCATAAATAAAAATTATGACGTGTCATTCTTTAATTAATCGAACTTGTAATTGTAAGAAAACTGCTGTGGTATAAGAGGAATAAAACATTTTAGGATGTGCTGGTATAGGAAAATAATTAAAATAATCAACTTTGCCGTAGTTTGTAGTTGATTATTTTGCTATAACAGCACACCCCTCACTTACTGTTAAGCACTACAGGAGTTCCTGTTTTGTGTTAGATTTAAGGCATGAGGTTATTGTGTTGTTAAAGGTTTTGGTATTTTTCCATTGTGTGTGTGTGTGTGTTTGTGGGTTAGTGATGGAAATTATGCCTCTTTTTTTCGTGAGTCAGATCATTTGTCTCAGATCACCAATAAGAGTTGATTCTTTCAGCTCTCAAAAGACTCATTGTCATTTATAACCGCAAACAGGACAAAGTTTACAATATTATGAGTAGTGATAGTTTTTCTTGGTCTAATTCTGGCTGAAACTGTTTCATGAAATCTTACTCAACATTTCCTAAAATCTACTAAATCATCATTACATCAGCAAGGCACTGACAAACTCAGTAAGCAGCCCTGCATCAATGTTGTTGTGCTGCTGTGTGTGATACATTAAGAAGATTCATTTCCTTTTTTCCTGATACTTCGTCGCCGTCTCCATACAGAACATCGTTAACATACAGCACTGCCCAGATCCTCTCAAACACTAACAGGACTATCTGATAGGGGTGTAAGGATTGGACGATTTGGATCAATGCATCAATTTAAAAGGCAATGGGTGAAATGAATCGAGGTAACAATCATAAATCAATTATTATCAAAAAATATTTTTAAGCTAAGGGGAAAATAGGTAGCAAGATGATTTACTCGTAACTCTGATACTTAAAAAAAAAAGTTGGTCACATATGGATCGGAGGATAGTAAATCATAATTGAATCATATTGTATCTGGTTCAGTGGTATAGTCAAATATCAATCGTCACCTTATGAAATGAAATCAAATCGTATTGTATCAGATCTGGTGAAGTTGTCAAATATCGAATTGTCGCCTTACGGATCAAAATTGTATCGTAGCAGATTCAGTGGTATCATCAAATGTTGAATCATTTACTTATAAATCATAATCATATCGTATTGTGTCACATCAGATTCAGTGGTATCGCCAAACATCAAATTGTCGTCTTGTGAATCGAAATCAGATTGTAGAAGATTCTTTGGTATTGTCACATATCGAATAATTTCCTAATGATTTGGAATTGTATTGTATTGTATCAGATTCAGTGGTATCATCAAAGAATCGAATCATAGCAGATTCATTGGTGTCGTCAGATATCGAATGATTGCTTTAAGAATCAAATAGTATCATAGGAGATTCAGTGATATCATCAAATATCAAATAACTGCCTTTTTAATCAAATGGTATCATATGAGATTCAGTGGTATTGTCAAATAATTGAATTGTTGCCTTGCAAATTGGAATTGTATTGTAGCATATCATATGAGATTCAGTGGTATTGTCAAATATCGGATCATTGCCTTGCAAATCGAAACATATTTTATTGTATCGTAGCAGATTCAGTGGTACCATATATATATACACACATACAGAGAGAGAGAGAGAGAGCGAGAGAGAGAGAGAGAGAGCGAGAGAGAGAGAGAGAGAGAGAGAGAGTTTTGTAGGCAATGTTGTTACCCTTTTAGTATAATTTAATCAATATGTTTCCATGGAAACCTGGTTTCAACATCAGTGCTGTTTGTTAACATGATGGTGTGGTGTGTGTTTGACTTTTAGCTGTGTGTATGAGGCATCATGACAGAGGATCCGCTGCAGTGAATCGTCTTCGAGGCGACTGGACTTGTGATCTAATCTCGAAAACATAATAACACAGCCCTTATGGGGAAAAAGAGAGTTTGCATTCTGAAGTGGCCTTTCCTCTTAGCTTTTGATGGGAAACTCCATTAACACCGCTGCCCCGCTCGGCCTCCCTGTGGCTCTGAGTAATGACTGTATTTATAATAAATCTCACAGGCCATAGTGAATTAACTTAAATGTTACATTTGTTATGAATATTATGATGAAAAACCTGTTAAAATCACTCACTCAGGTGGATATTCTCAAGGATGTTGGCTATATATTCAAGGAGCTTTATCAGTTCTTCATCACTTGCATTGACTCCTAGGTGGTTTTTCTTCTTTTGTGTTTTATTACTGATGTGTCAGTGCTCTGTGTGTATGCGTGTCTTTTCTTTCATTGTCGCTCCCCCTCGGGACACCTGAATAATAGATATAAATAGGGGCGGAAGAGAGACACAGGCACTTTATCCAGCTTATTGCTGGCGTTTTTTCTTCTCACACTGATTCCTGAGGAAAAAAGAAAAAAAACTGAAAGCACAAATCATAAAAGCATCGCTATTTCAAGGAAATTAAAGCGTTTTAAACACCAGGCTAATGCATGACGACTGCAGAGTCTGCCATTCCAGTCTCTCATCCTCTTCTCCTCTTCTCCTCTCCTCTTCCATCACAAATGCTCTAAAGACAAGTAAACTGTGAGGCATGAGGCAGGATTATTAATAAAATAAAGAGGAAAAATTCATCACATGTGGAATATGGAATATTCACACATTTCACGTGTGATTATGTGAGTGATATGAGATCATGTGGAAAACATGTGAAAGTCCATTCAGCACGTTATTCTCTGAAAGTGCACACGTAAACACGTGACATGATATAAACAATGTGATCACGTGTGGAAGGCAATCACATCTGACAATAAAAACCTGCATATTAACTTGTGAAAATAACTGAATCAACACTTATGACATGAAATGATTCATTGAAAAAAAAAACACGTCAAAATAAATGAATCACATGAAAAATATCACGTGAACATAAATGGATCATGTGTAAAGAATCACATGAAAATAAACGATTCATGTAAAGAAGCATGTGAATATAAATAAATCATGTGTAAAAAATCACATGAAAATAAATGAATCATTTGTAAAGAATCAAATGAAAATAAACGAATCGTGTAAAAATCGTGTCAAACAAATGAATCACATAAAAAAAAAATCACGTGGAAAAAAATCACATAAGAAACTGAATTGTGAAAAACACATGAAAATAAATGAAAAATAAATAACAATAATGAAAATAAATGAATAATTAAAATCACATGTGAAAATCGTCAGAGTTTTCAGGGGTATCGATGATTTATTAATAAATGCAACATGATGAAAACAAACAATACGGAGACTCTGAACGTGAATATGAACTGGGTAAGAATGAAAAACATATACGGGTCACTCCATGAAACCTGCAGCCATTCAAATGTATATAAATCATTGGCAATAAAATTTAACATTGCAGTCAATATTGATAAATATCATGATTAATGTACGGTGTTGCACCTTGAGATATACAGAAGATAATTTCAACGTCATCCTGTTCCTAACTACTGTAAAAACAATGTCTTTCTAAATTCTCTCCATTAATTAGTGTTGGAAATGAATCATATGAAAAAAAACACATCAAATTAATCAAGTGTGAGGAATCCCATGAAAATAAATGAATCGTGTAAAAAAGTCACATATGAAAAAAATAATCATGTGTAAAAAATTCACATGAAAAAATCATGTGAAAAAAATTAAACATGAAAAAAAATCACATGGAAATAAATCAATCAAGTGTAAAGAATCATATGAAAACAAATGAATCATGCGAAAAATATCACGTGAACATAAATTAATCACGTGAAACAATCACACGTGGAAAAAAATGTGCGCTAGATGTGAAACATAACGCGAAGTGTCTAAAATAAAATCCACATGTAAATTACAGATGTGCATCATGTGATTATGCACATGTTTAGAATTCTAGAAAAACGCAATGCAGGTTAGCGTGACGCAATAGCACGAGATATATGTACACACTCTCTCTCTCTCTCTCTCTCTCTCTCTCTCTCTCTCTCAAGGGCGAGGTAAGATGAATGGCTGAATGAAGTATTGATCCTGTAAGGCTTCTTTAAAACAGATCATTTCCACATAGCCGCTGACCTCGTGTCTGCTCTCTGCCTCCTTCATCTTTACACCAACATCATGAAAAATTCAAGGACGGCATTTTTAACTGACAATCATGTTTGTAAATGAGACGCTTCGTTTTTTGTAGGGCAGAAGATAAATAAGCATCAGAAGGCATCTGTGAGTTAAAGCGGGGAGGCGAAGAAAAGGAAATGAAGTGTGATGTTTGCTATGCAAAATTATGCAGCCTCGTAAAAAATAGATCATTACGCAAATCCAAACAAGCTGCTAAGATTCTGAAACTTTATAAAACTGTGGAACATGTGACGCTTCATTACTTCTGAAATGGTAGTAGTTTTTTTTTTACTAATGAAACTGTAGTAGCTTTTCTTTAACTTATAATACAGTAGCAACTTCTTTTTTTCACTTCCGAATCCATCGTAGCTTTTCTTTTACTTCTGAAACTTTTTTGTTTCCATGTATATATATATATATATATATATATATATATATTAAAAACAAATTATATAATGCACTAATCGGTGTGAAAGTTAGTAGTTTGATTTCCACGTTATGTGGTCTGATGTGTGATTAGCTAACTGTACTAGCTATGTGCACTCCACTCCGTGCAGGGCCTGATCATTTCAGTTACATCCTTCCAAGCTTTATTTTTCTTTGTCTCTATACACATTTAACGAGAGGTTGTAATTAGGTAGTTAAACGAGCAAAATTTGAAGAAAATAATTATTAAAAATGTTGATTATTTTGTACCATACACTTACCTAGCAGGAGGCACAGTGGCTTAGTGGTTAGCCTCCGGGGCATGCACGGAGTTTGCGTGTTCTCCCCGTGGTCCAGGGGTTTCCTCCAGGTACTCCAGTTTCCTTCCCCAGTCCAAAGACATGCGTTGAAAGCTGCCTGGCATTTCCAAACTGTCACTAGTGCATGTGTGTGTGTGTGTGTGTGTGCGATTGTGCCCCGTGATGGAATGGCACCCTGTCCAGGGTGTCCCCTGCCCCCGCAATAGTCCCCTGGGATAGGCTCCAGGCTCCCCTCAACCCTGTGTAGGATAAGCCTTACAGAGAATGGATGGATGGAGGGATGGACACTTACCCAGCTAATACATCCACTCTGAGAAAAAGGGTTCTTTGGATAAGTAAGGATTCTTAACTTGCAACTTCCTGATATTATCCTATCAGTGGTATAAGATGTGTGTATCCTGATATACAAACTATGACCATGTTAACACACCTATGCTTAGCAGTTAACCTTGCTGGATAACAGGACACTCGGAGAAACAGCATGTATCACACTGGCATCCAACAGGGTTGACATGTTACTCAGCTGTCAATTACTGTCACGGGAGTTTTAATTACAGCAAGAGCTTAGCATCATGCTCTAAGCAAAAAAACAAACAAACGTGCCATGTCTTTGCTCACCATCTGTTCTTTTTAATGGCATATAGTATAAATACTGAGATTTACATGAAGATATAAAATAGTTGATTTGTATCCAGACATATTCCAACGTATTGGCATGTCCCCAAAACGTACAGCTCGATTCCAAAATAATCTCGACCTACGAACCTGAGACACTAGAAGGAAAGAAATACAGCAAGAAACGTTGCCAAAGCCTGCTACACGGTAGCAAATACGAACTGAATGCGTTAAAAAAATCGCCGCATCAAGTCCGGTAAAACCTTCAAGTCAACACAAATCCAAATTATACCTTGCACAAAATAGAACAGTGCGGAACGTCCACTGCAAAATCTCATGTCTGTAATAAAGGCAGGTTTATCCAATATTTCTCATTATCATTAGATTTTTTCATAACAAATATAATATACAGTATAAGCCTATTTCTAGACATGCTTGATGAAACAGGAATCAGCATGTTTTGTCTTAGAACTAACATCATGAGCAATTTTGTAGGGAATAATATGTATGTTTAATAAATTAGTACATGATTGATGCAGAGTGTTGTAGCTCCATTTCCCTAGTGGATATCTGTGAATGACATCTGTTCTGCAAACGCTGAAATCCTGAGCAAAAATAACTGATAATATGGTATTAATGTACATAGCATAAGAGGACAGATTCCATATAATACGATACGATTTCCATTCTTAAGGTGATGATTTGATATTTGACGATACAGTTGAGGTCAGAAGTTTACATCCCCCTTTCAGAATCTGCAAAATGTTTATTATTTTACCAAAATAAGAGGGATCATACAAAATGCATGTTATTGTTTATTTAGTGTTGACCTGAATAAGATATTTCACATAAAAGATGTTTACATATAGTCCACAAGAGAAAATAATAGTTGAATTTATAAAAATGACCCTGTTCAAAAGTTTACATCCCCTTGATTCTTAATACTGTGTTGTTACCTGAATGATCCACAGCTGTGTTTTTTTGTTTAGTGATAGTTGTTCATGAGTCCCTTGTTTGTCCTGAACAGTTAAACTGCCTGCTGTTCTTCAGAAAAATCCTTCAGGTCCCACAAATTCTTTGGTTTTCCAGCATTTTTGTGTATTTGAACCCTTTCCAACAATGACTGTATGATTTTGAGATCCATCTTTTCACACTGAGGACAACTGAGGGACTCATATGCAACTATTACAGAAGGTTCAAACGCTCACTGATGCTCCAGAAGGAAAAACCATGCATTAAGAGCCGGGGGGATTCTGAAAGGGGGATGTAAACTTTTGACCTCAACTGTACCATACCACTGAATCTGTGACGATACGATACGATTTAGTATCCTCTGGTCGATATGTGACCAGCTTTGTTCAGAATCTGGGGAACTGTTAAACTGTGAATGAGGGCGTACAGAAGGAATATAAGTATCAGAGTTATGGGGAAAATCACCTTGCTAGCTTATTAAATTATTTCCACATCAGATTGAGAATCTGAATAAATTTTGTATTTGACTTTTTCCAATAATAATCAAATTTTGCCTCAATTCATTTCACTTGTAACCTTTCAAATCAATGGATCACACTACTATTAAATAGACTTATCACTTACTTACAGGTGAAAATCTGTCTTTAGTAAACATGCCCTACATATAACGTGTTACTGGTCGCTGGTCAGTTTGTCCATTTCACACATTTAATCACTGTTTGTTTTAGTTATTTGGAATTTAAGATTCAGTGACTCATTAATATTTCACATGATTTCATATTATCATAATAATATTATGGACTAATTTGTTCCTCTTCTCACTACAAGTGGGCTTTTGGGTCATTTTAAAATTCACTCGGCATTCTGACACTGTTTTTCCCCTTTTTCTCTTTTTCTAGACTCTCCATGATTCGGGTAAGTGTATGAGGTCATGTGGTACAACCTCTCTACACTCATTGGTCACAGCGAATAAAGAGGAATAGCAATTGGATCGAAATCGAAGATGAAATACGATTTTTTGTGCATCTTGATAAATAATAAATAGTAAATGGTAAATAGCTTGAATAATAATAACTGATAAATAGCTTGAAATGAGTAACGATATCCATAAATAGGCTTAACTATATCATATTTGTTATATAATAATCTTATAATAAGAAAATATTAGATAAATGTACCTATATTCCACTGTCCAATCTGCCAGACGTGGCTGATCCGTATGCACATGTACAGTAGCTAGGCATAAAAATGTTTAACATTTATCATACGATGTCAAGTTCAAATAGAGACATCCAGGTGTGTCATGGTCTCCTCGACATTATCCAGATTTCTCGATGCTGTCCAGTGTCCTCGACTCTCTCAGCGTCCTGTTACAAGGTGCTTCCAGGCAGTACACTCGTGATAGTCCATTTCTGTCCGGTGCATTTCTGGACGGTGAGCTCAAAGCCAAACTCACTTTCATTGCTCTCCACAAGCTCAAGGCATCGCTTTGACTTCCTGTTTTGGATGGAGCCTCTCTGGGGGGAAAAAAGAGAGAGAGAAAAAAACTTATTTCACTCTCCATTCTTTGGTACTGCACCACTTCATTTCAGATTCATTTCAAAATCTCAGCATGTGTCCATGCTACAGGATCACAAACGCTGCAGCGAGCGTGACTTCCAACACCCTTCACACCGAAACGACACTGAGGCCGAGGCAGCAATCACAAAACAGCACAGAGAAAAAGAGAGCTGAGGAAAGTTTTGAGGCAAGACGGCATATCGAGCAAACCAAATTCATTTCCATGTCCATTTATCCGCTGCCCGTTTTCCTCCGTGGGATCCTGATGCCTGAGGAAACAGTGAAGCCTCAGACATCAAACTGAAGCCTAGCAGCCTGGAGCACTGATCTCAGACCTGCTGACCGGCGTGTGCTACTGACCACTCCATCACTCCATTTCATTTTATACCAATAATAAACTAAACGTTGCAGTTATATTCACTAAACAATGTTCTCCATTCTTGATTCTGATTGGTTAGAAGGTGTTGATGAATTTTTTAACAGGACAGTAGTTCAGGCAAATCACAGGTTTATATTTATGGTTTATATTAATGCACTTGTTCTAATATGTTATGATGTTATTATTGCTAATTTGATTGGTCAAGCTTCGTTCCAAGAGGGTTTAGTATGACAGCACTGCTACAATTCACAGTGTGTATCACTCTGCCTGTCTGTGTTTGCTATGTAAAATTTCATTTCAAGCAACAGTTCGTTATACACTTACTATGAGCTGTCAGTCAGTCTGTCTGTGCGTTGGCATGGCAACATGCAAATGAAATGCCTGAAATGTCAGTTACTCAATATTCATTTCTTATTAATAAAACTGTTGTATAAAAGCAATATAACACACAAGCATGCGGTTATACGGAATAGCAGCACTGCTTTGATTACTTACGCTAATCATAAGACTAATAATAAAATATTTTTTTAAATATATAATCATATAATTAATATGATAACATTTTCTGTAAGGAGATGTTTATTTCACATGTATGGAAGGAGTCTCCAGTGTCAGCGCTTTGTAACTGTCAGAGGTAAAGCTGTAGCTTGAATTTTTACTACAAAGGAAAGTGTTCAGGACGGAGAATGTCGTGGGTTTTTTGTGGGTTTCTCTGTCTAACAACTTCAAGATAAAGTGAGGGAATGACTACAGTCTTCCACAACAGTTAATGTAACTATAAATGGGTAAAAAAAATTGTACAAAAAAAAAAAAAAAGTAATAATAATAATAATAATAATAATTGTTGTAGTATACAAGCAATAGAACACTTTTGGACGTGCTGCTGTAGGAAAATAATCAACATTAGGGTGGTTACAATGACTTTGCTTCATCACACCATCTGGCCGATGATTATTTTCCTATCACAGCATGCAACCAAGGAGCTTACTGCTCACATATACATACTGTGATCTTTGTCTCTATCATTAATAATGTAAATAAATCTGATGAAAAATAAACACAAAACCCTGTAAGAAATTTTCAAGGTTATTGAAACCTTGATACAACATGACATTTACAAATATTTACATCTCATCACATATATATATATATATATATATATCTCATTATAAAAATTTATTATCTCATTACTCTCAGATAATATAAGGATGATCCATAACATGAGTTTTCATCAGATTTAAAAACAAAGTTTCTTGGAAAAATACTTTTGGTTTTGTTCTGATTTTGGTCAAAATGTCATTTTATTTGGTTTTGTATTAATTGTACTTAACTCACATCCTCAGTACACAATGCATTCAAATGCCATTAATATATTCTAAAAGCATACTGTAAGCAGTTTGGTGTAACGGCTCATTAATGACTGTGTTCTTGTTATAATAATTTAGCTGTTCAAGTTCAATGCGAGGCTAATTAATTGTATTTTTTTACCATCAAGAAGTACAAGGCCTCCTGCTGCTCGCTTCTTAATCATAGCGAATCAGTTTAGCCTTCAGGTTACTGAACAATGTAATTGCTGTTTCTGTGTGTTGGGTGATAAAGCTGCTTATCACTTCTTGCTGTAAGTTGTTGCTAATCATCGAATATGTATCAGAACATTAAGCAGACTGAATCAATCTGGGCTACAAAAGTGAAAAGAAAAATTCAGATGTTTTGGGATTTCAGGATAAAATGCAAACAAAGGATTTTGTCTTCGACAAAAAGGAAACCTCACCGAACCTAAAAAAAAAAAGACAACAATGATTAAAAAAAAAGGGAAACAAAAAACCCTAACACTTCCTGAGGCTACATTTCTAGAGGGTTCCTATGATATGATAATGTGTGTTTGTTTATTTCCTGTTGAGCTCATTAATTGTTAAACATGAAATTTTGCCTTTCGGTGTCGTCCTATTTTAGCAAAAAAAAAAACCAAACGTGTCAAAAATCTTCTCCTCTTGTTACAAACACTCACACACTCATACACACACACTCAAACACTCACACACGTTTATTTGCCTGGGAAATATTCCTCATTTCAGTGTAATTTCACTCTGATTTGCAGTGGACGCTTCACACCAGACACAATCACCTAAAGCGCAGCGCTTCCTGCGGCGCACATGCTGGGTGTGAAGAAGCGTGTTAGAATTACAGCGTTCAGACAAATTGCACCGGTGACGTACGATTGCTTTCTTTAGCGCTCCAGTGAACACTGACACTAAACACTCACGGCTGAGTCTCCACGTGATTTAGAGCAAGTTAAACACTGCGACCATGACGTATCCATATCGAGCACTTCACACACGGTTTAAAACATCCTAGCATTTAGCATTTTTATTGTCTCTTGTGACATCACCATTTGTGCACAAAAGTGTAAAGTGTAAATTAATGCTAAAGTTGCATATTCAAAATGAATCACGTTTTATATCACTTTATTAGGAACACCTCTACACATACCTATTCACGCAAATGTCCAATCAGCCAATCATGTGGCAGCAGCGCAAAGCAATATATCAGACTGATACAGGTCTTCAGTTAATGTTCACATCAAACCTCAGAATAAAAAAAATAAATTGCAAAAAAACCCAAAAAAATGGCAGTGAACTCTGACTTTGACTGTGACGTGGTTGTTGGTGCTGGTTTGAGTATTTTACAAACTGCTGATCTCCTGGAATTTTCACACACAACAATTTCTAGAGTTCACACTTACAGAGTGGTGTGAAAAACGTCAGCGAGCGGCGCTTCTGTGGATGTAAACACTTTCTGATGAGAGATGGTCAGAGGAGAAGGGTCAGACTGGTTCGATAGGAAGGTAACGGTAACTCAAATTACCGAGTAGAAAAGCATCTCAGAATGCACAAAATGAATCGAAAGTCTGACTGAATGAGCGGGTCAGTTTATACGTGTTCCTAAAACAGTGGATGGTGAGTGTGTGGCTATCTATCTATCTATCTATATTCTAACATATATATATATATACATATATATGTATATATATATATGTCTATATATATGTGTGTGTGTGTGTGTGTGTGTGTATAAAATTTTTTAAGATCTGCAAAATAAAATAGGCAGTAAGAAGTTGTCTGAGCTTTCAATGAACTTTTCATCCAATGCACATGATGAAAAAAGGAAAACACAGTGAAGTAAAAATATTAATCCAGACAAAAATTCTTAAGCAAATAAATAAATAAATAAATAAATACAATACCAACAAAAAATGATCATACATTTTACTTCATATTATTTGTACAGGCAGCATCTATTTTTGGATTTTTTAAAAAATATATATTTTTAATATTTGGCTTGTAGATCTAATTTGTTCAATGCTTTAGACACAAAATGAACCCATACTAACACCACTCCTGTGTGTGTGTGTGTGTGTGTTTGTATGTGCACCAGAGACCAATACTTTGATTAGCTCTAAAGAATAAGCCGCTTAGCTGTCATGATAACTTTTTTAAGATTCTGCAGTTTTACACAGTATCAGCAGGACACTGTAATTTTGTACTGATGCAAAACTAATTAATGAAAAGCCAAAAAAGAAAAAGTGCCATCATTTTTTCATATTTTCTGTTAAAAAAAAAAAAAAAAAACGTGATGGTAATCAACAGAAACCAACTCCCTCATCTAGCTAGTGGCAGATGGTGCAATCAGCGGTGTTAAGAGGTGTTAGGAGTCATTATCTTCTGTTAGTTTTATTTCTACAAGCTTATTTCTTTTTCTCTGCCTCATAGATGGAAAGTCACAGGAATTTTCGCTGTCTTTTTTTTTTCTAAATAAAATAATAAACTGCTTTACTTACATCTCCGCTTGGCATCTTCACTTTAGCAGTGCACTTTATTATGGTGTGATGTTGCGGGGCCCAAGCACAAGGGGAGCCATTACAGCGTACTTACAGTTCACAGCTGAACTGAACTGCCATTATGATGTACTTACAGTTCACAGCTGACTGAAGCTAAAGAATGTGTGAGTGCTTCTGTAGTAGGAGGCTTCCCTCTACAGGCTCTAATGAGGGTTCTAGATTAGCTCTGAGAGGTTCCACACACTCCTCCCACGATGCTCATTTTCAGCTCCCTGCTACTTCATAGTTGTGTAATGTCTCTTACGAGGGTTGTTACCTGAGTGAAAAGCCAGTGCAGCTTCATGCGCTTGGCCGCGGCATAGCTGCACTCGATCAGCCTCGGCCGCCCGTTCACGTCCACCAGGCACTTGTTGTCGTCGTCGTCGATGGTGGGGCTGAGCACGCCCACGTGGAGCTGCTGCGTGCTGCTGTAGTACACGTTCTGAAACGACACGACAACGAAACACGCTCCTGAGACCTGAGCTTCTGACAGAGCATACGATAAAGCAGACTCCTGGAGTAATGAGGTTATTTACATATATATATAGCATTTTACATGTATTTAATCTCACACGACTTTTTTGTACTTACATTGCAATAAAAATAAAATAAATAATCAAAACATTTTAATATAAAATCAAATAAAAATTTGAACTTTTTTTTATTCAGAAGATATAGAAATAAATAAAGTGAAATGCAAATGCAAAATGTGAGGAGAAGTAAAGTAAAATTTAAAGAAAAATGAAAACTATTAACAACAATTAAATAGGGTTATAATAATTCAAGACATTACGCTGCAAAAATGCTCTTAGCCACTAAAAATATATATAATTTAGATACATTTTCTAATTTTTTATTGTGCAATTATTATAAACCAAAGATAAGAATATGGTGCCTATTTCCTGACATTTTTACTCATTTCAAACTTAAAATTGTTATTCTATTGGCAGATAAGTTTTTGTTCATGTATTTCATGCATTTATTTCTAAAAAGAAGCAGCGCTAACTTGAATATTTTCAAGCTTGGAATTAGTAACAATTTCCAGAAATAGACTTTATAATATTATATTTAATATGAAAATCTAATAATGAGAAATATTACACACATTTGCCTTTATTAAAGATATTAAATAATTACTAATATATCATGACAGTGTAAAGTGATAATTCTGATAATTCTGATTTTAAGATTTTAAGACACTGAGGCATAAAACTTTAGCCTTCATTAAAGTCAAAACATACAATTTAATTTATTCCTTTAAACTATAATATTATTATAATATTTTTATATGTTTAAGCAATATCTTGGTGTAGAACGTCTCACATACAGTATATTCAGCAGCGTATACATAACATTAACCCATTAAACAATTCAGATAGAACTTATAATTCCAAGATCTCAAATTAGTAATAAAAAGAAAAATATTACTACCATTAAATGATAAGATAAAAAAAGTTGAGCCTTGTTTGTACAGCTGAGGCTGCCTGAAAAACACTGAGCCACGGTAAATAAAAAAAGGATCTGATCTGAGAGTGTATCCTAACGGAGATTGCATTGTCACAGTCCTAAAATTACACCAGCGAAGAGGGAAAAAAAATCACTGTTATACTTTCCGCTCCAGTAGAAGCCACATTAACTGATAAACACATCCAGAGACGCAGAGTTGCCTGTGATTGTGTTTTAGCAGCGAACCAGAGAGCCATAAAAACAGAAACAAACACTGCAAAGTGTTAATAGTTACATAAAGCTTGAGCAAAGCTGAAGCTCGTAATAACGACCGTCGTTCAGCTCGACAACAGAAACACAGTGGTGTGAAGCGCTTCATGTGAAATGATGTGGAAATTCAGAAACAGTTAGAGTTAAACATTTCAGAAGTAGTGATGCTAATAATCAGCATAAACTGAGAATCACATTAAGCACATCTGGAATTACAGTTTAACCTTCATGCTATGCTCACTACACAGCAAATACAGTCTATTTTCTTCTTTTTTTTTTAGCAATAACAGTTCCAAACTTTTTAGGCAAAAGGACATTGTGAATTTTCTGCAACCCCAAGCCTTGACTACCTTACATTTTTTAAATTCCAGAATTATAATATAGGACTATTGTGTCATTTTAACAGTAATATACTGTAAGTATGTGGAACGAAAGGGACTTCATATTCCTTGCAGTGTCTCACTAGTCTACGTTATAGGAAAATAATCCACAGTGGGGTGGAGTGATACGGCCCACTGCAAAGCAGAGGGGTCTGGTTTATACTTTGCGGAGGATTTTGTGTGTGTGTTCAAAAGCAGCGGTAATGTTGGCGATATTATTATTCCCACACTCACTTTTGCATCTTGTGTACATCCAGAAGATTTAAAAGCCACATTCACGTCACGTCAGAGACAAAACATCCCTGTCCACCAGGTTTTCAAGTCGAACTGTAAAATGTTTAATGAACACACTAAGTCGCTCTGTTTCATTTTCTGCCGTCGTCGTGATTGCTGTCATGAGCTTTGTCTCAAATCAAAAACTTGACCTTGTATTCGAAAGAATTTACTAATCTATAAAATCCAGACAGCTAGCACACGGAACAGAGCTTTCCGTAGGTTTGGACGTGACATGAGAGGTTTCTAAAATTCAAAGACTAACTGTACTAGGAAAACTTGTTAGTGTTAGTCCTCAATAACTGTCCAGAATAGCACATAAATATGCAATGTGAGACACAGTGCTAGTTTGTTTAGTAGAGGTAGATGGACAGGATCATTTTTATTGCTGAACTATGTTACTGCAGCATGTCAGGATAGTGAAAAGACTAAAATAACATGGACCCTAATAATTTAAACGTGGCTTGTCTGAATGTGACTCCCAATAACATTAGCACATAAAATCCATCTTCGATATTTCTAATATTAATCTGTAAAATCAATGAATAAAACAAAAGAGGAGATTGTGAATTTCTCGCATGACATTTAGTTTGGAGAACACCTAAGTTATACAATTTATTATATAATACCTAATATATCATGTCAGAAGGTACCGAAGCATTCGGGCCCTCACGGCCAGACTGTGTAAGAGTTTCTTCCCCCAAGCCATCAGACTCCTCAATACTCAGAGACTAGACTGACATCACACACACACACACACACACACACACACTCTCATACTCAGCTGAACATCATCCCACTCCCTTTTTCCCTTTTCATCCCACTGTCCAAATTTTTGCACACGTCTCTGCATTTCTGCTGCATTTTTGCTGCTACCGTATTTGTAAAATAGATTGTATTTAATTTCTTGTCATTACTATATTCTCTACCTGGCTGCTACCCCAATAACTGCTATGTCCATATATGGTATAAGCTTATCTGCTGAATACGACGTCATTGTATGTTATGTTTACAATCACAGCATTTTATTATATTGTTTGTTATATTCTTTTGCACTACTTGTTCTATCTGACACTTCCACACTAGAACTGTGTACTGCTCGGTGCTGCACTGTCTTTTACTGTGCCTATTGTCCTGTTTTAGTAGTTATTGTACTGTCTTGTGCTGTTTGCACACGTTTGCATGTGCACTGTATGTAGTAGTGTGTAGTCTCATGTAGCTCTGTGCTATTTTATACAGCACCATGGTCCTGGAGCTGTATATGGTTGAAATGATAATAAAGCCACTTCACTTGACTTGACTTGACCTGAGCGCATTAATATGAACCTGTGATGTGCTGTTACAGAAAATTAATCAACACCTTCTGACCAACCAGATTTGAGAATTCAACAACACACTGTGGTTTAATGCACATTACTGAGTTACTTCAAGCTTAAAATAGTCTTGTCTTTTTGGTTTCATAATCTTATTCTTGTTTTATCCTAATGAGAAATATTACATTGGATTAATTCACATATATTCAAGATATATTTTCCCTAGTTCTTTTTTTTTTTTTTTTTTTGCACTAAAGTCATGTGATCACCAAAAAACTTAATTATTTCACCTAGTTCTTTTCAAGTCAAAAATGATCGAAATGTTCTGTACAGTGTACGTGCAATAAATAATATGAATTTTAGCACAAATCTAAAACGGGTCATTTGGACCCTCAAAGGACGTTACGGTTAAATAAAAAATGAAGCAAGTCCACACACACACACACACACATCACTATGAGGAGTTTCTGAAGTGCTTTTTCAGATGGAAATGTGCAGAAGCTAATTAGAAGAACCATGTCATGGCCACCCAAAACACACAGATCTCAAAAAACTGGAGCAGTTCAGCCCTTACATGTGTAACCATGACAACGTCCATCAAAAATAGCAAATATTCCACTACAACCTGCTCGCTCTGCTCGAGTCAGCTTTCTCTCGCTGAGGAAACATCCCAGAATTACCTTTCCACTGAGTGAGCCTGTGCACTAAAAATACTGCCATTTTTTTGTGTCTCCTGAGCAGGATTGGTCACCGCAGGACGTGACGCATATTATGGAAGCAGAAGAATGAGTCACACGTCCAACAGGAAAGCGCTCTTTCTGATGTTATTGCCTGCAAATGGCCATTTCAAGGACATTCGCAAGGCATCTGTTTACAGCACGCAGAACGCAGCCTGGCATCGCAGATGGCAAACACCTGGGGACACACCCGAGGGTCTGAAGAACATCTGGCACACCTGCCTTTCACTTCGAGGCAAATCAGTGTTGAAAATGGCTTCATCTCTTTCATCTACAGGTTCCTGTGTGATTTACTGATTTACAGGTTTCTGATTGGTCAGGAGTTGCTGATCAATCTTCTGTAACAGCAGCTCTGACAGTAATGGAGCTGCAAATCACAGGTTTATATTAATATGATATCGTTTCTATAGTAACAACATACACAGTGACTTGTGCAGCAGATGCTCCAAATGAACTGATTAAAATATTAAGAATCATTGATGTGGTGATGTTTATTTAAATCTTTTTTTTTTAGTTTTGGAAGGAGTCTCCAGTGTCAGCTCTATCCCTCTGTCTTCCGGTTTAATGCAGAACATGATTTGTAGATATGTAGATATCACTATCTATTTCTCTCTCTCTCTCTGCCCTGAAACACTGAACAGCACCAGCACAGTGATTTCTTTCAGGTAGGTTTGTGTCTTCATATCAGTCCACCCTTCTGACTCAAACACTACACACACACACACACACACACACACACACACTGTTACCAGCCAATGTCTACCCAGAGACTGCTCACATATCTGCTCTGAACATACACACACACGCAGCCTATCCTGGGAATACTGGGTGTGAGACGGGAATACAGCCATAATGGAGGGCAAGTTGCACACACACACACACACACACACACACACACACACACACACACATACAAACACACACACACACACACACACACACACACACAAGAGTGAGACAAAGAGACAGACAAAGAGAAACAGAGATACAGAGAGAGAGGGAGAGGGAGACAAGAGAAATAAAGAGTGAGACAGAATGACAGAAAAAGTGAGAGAGACAGAAAGAGCGAGACAAAGGGCAGAGAGAGAGAGAGAGGGAACAACAGAAAGAGGGAAACAGAGAGATAGACAGACAGTGAGAGAGAGACAGAGAGAGAAGGAAAGAGACAGAGACAGAAAGATAGAGAAAGACAGACAGAGAGACAGAGAGAAAGACAGAGAGACAGACAGAGAGAAAGACAAACACAGAGACACAGATAAAGCACTGTTGAACTGAACTGACAGAGACAGAGAGAGAGAGAAAGAGAGAAAAAGAGAGATGGAGGAGTCTGAGCTCATCTCCACAGGAACGATGCTGTCTCCATAAATTCTATTCAAGACCTCTAATAGTGAACAGGGGGGTGAAGGCCTGGAGTGAGTTTAAAATAAATCCTGAAATATAAATGAGCGATGTGTATGAGGGATGTGAGGGAAGAGTGAGACGCCTTCACGTTTTTAATAACTCCACCAGCACACATGCTGCAGCACTACGCTGTGAGTCGGTGAGTTTTTAACATCTGGAGGAGAATGTGTGTAGTCAGCAGGCTTTCACACTCAAACTACATTCTTCCAAAGCCAAGACGTGGAGTTCTGATTGGTCAGAACGTGCTGATTGCTTGTAGCTGGTTGTAGCTGAGCAAGATGCTGTTATTTTGCAGCTCTGGATTCTGAGGTGTTCCACTTGGCTACAGCAGGAGCTGCGTATATTAGTTCGGGATTCCTTTAGCTGAGATAAGATTCTGTGAGATATTGTTCCTAAATTAAGACATCTTGCACTTATCACATCTTAAGATTTTTTTTCTTTTCATGGGAATTGTCTGTAATAAAGCTCCGGCTTTTCTGTGTCCTTGGCTTGAGAAAATGAATAGTTACACCCCGAATAGATCACTGTTTACACACACACACAACCTTCACTAGCATGGGTCCCTACTGACCTAAAAATCCTCAGCACATGAGAGGTGAGGTTTAGGATGTTTACGACATTTAGGACATTTAGGACAGCTCTCTCACACAGGGATATAAATGTGCTCTGAATTTACTCCTAAAGCACGATGAATGATCAACACAGCAGGACAGCAGGACACTGATGAAGGACATGATCACTAGAGAGAGAGAGTGAGAGAGAGAGAGAGAGAGAGGGAGAAAGACACCCAGAGAAAGATATAAAAAGAGGTATAGAGAAAGTAAGACACAGAGAGATACAGAAAGAAAGATACAGAAAGAGAGAAAGAAAGAGAGGCAACAAGACACAAAGTGAGATGCAGAAAAAAGAGAGATACAAAGAGAGAGAGAGAGAGAGAGAGAGACAAGGAAAGAGACAAATGCACAGAGAGACACAGAAATATAGACACAGAGAGAGGCATAGAGATACAGAAACACAGAGACATAGAGTTACAGAAAGACAGACAGAGAGACAGGGAGAGAGACAGGGAGAGAGACAGGGAGGCACAAAGAGAGATACAGAAAGACAGGGATAGACAGAGAGATATAGAAAGAGACACAAAGGGAGATACAGAGTGACAGAGAGAGAGAAAGAAGGAGAGACACAAGGAGATACAGATAGAAAGGGAGACCGAGAGATACAGAAAGAGAAAGAGCGAGACAGAGATACAGAAAGACAGAGATACAAAAAGAGAGATACAGAAAATGAGACAGACTGAGAGGGAGACAGAGATACAGAAAGTGAGAGAGAGACACACAGAAAGAGATACAAAAAGAGAGAAAGACAGGGATATATACTGTATATATAGAAAGAGACACAAAGGGAGATACAGAGTGACAGAGAGAGAAAGGAAGGGAGACAGAGAGATACAGAAAGAGAGAGAGAGAGAGAGAGAGAGAGAGACAGAGATACAGAAAGACAGAGATACAAAAAGAGAGATACAGAAAATGAGACAGACTAGAGGAAGACAGAGATACAGAAAGAGAGAGAGAGAGAGAGAGATTGAGAGAGAGACAGAAAGAGATACAAAAAGAGAGACAGAGAGACACATGGAGAGAGCGAGACAGTGTGAGAGAGACACAGACAGATTGACAGACAGATATTACCGCTCACCTGTGGAGTCATCCCGTGGCAGAGGTACAGGATGGGGACGTTGTCGGTGTCCGGCCCCTGATCCAGACACAGCTCGCTCTTCAGAGAGTTCCTCAGCTGCACACAGGACAGACACAGAGCCACGCTCACTGTTGGGACACTACAGCTTCAGAAGAGAAACACGTACACGTTTATTTTAGATTCGCAGCTCAACTCATGGCTCAGGGCTTTCCTTTTATAAACGGTCACTGTGTCAGAGCTGTGGCCCCCGGGTAGCGGGATCACGTCCTCTTCCTGCCTGAGGCTAAACAACAAACACTTCACACACCAAACATCAACTCCCTGGCTCTCTCAAACACTATCAAAACCACATCTGAAGAAACTAAAAGTCCCGTCTGCATTTACTTCACATGGGTACAGCGCTGAATTCTTGATTCTGATTGGTCAGAGGGTGTTGATTAATTTTCTACAACAGCAGCTCTGACAATAGTGCAGCTTCAAATCACAGGTTTATATTAATGCACTTGTTCTAATAGGTTATCGTTTCTACGGCAACAACTTACACCGGGACTTGAATGGCAGATATTTATATAGCTAGCATTTTTTGGAAGGAGTCTCCAGTTTCAGATGTAAAGCTTTCAGACATGTGTTTTGTGTCTCACTTAACGTCACAAGAGAGAGATAAAAAGAAATGATAGTTTATAGCTGCGATAATGTAAGTGCTAACAGGAAGCAACTTGTTTCACAGAGCTTCCACAACATTGTAATGTAACTATAACTGGATAAAAAAATGATGTGTCATTCATTAATGAATGTAAATTGTAACTGTTGGAAAATTGCCGTTGTATAAGAGGAATAAAACACTTCGGGACATGCTGGTGTTGAGTAATAATCCACTTCACCACACCACACCATCGCTGATTATTTTCCTATAACAGCACACGCCTAAGTGTTTTATTCCTCATGTAATAAAAAAAAAAAAGTTTACATATGGATTTGTATGCACTGATATCTACAGCGGTTTTAACCCGTGTTCATGGATTACGACATGTGGAAGACAGGTCATACATTTACACACTTCTTCAGTGTTTTGTCAAAAGGACATTTCTGTGGAAGCTACTTTTCTTCCCTTTAACTTTTGACACTCAGTCCTGTGTGACTGCGCAATACACTCTTCTACATTCTGCTCCTACACTCCGGTTTGATTGACAGCTCCCAGAGTAATGAGGGCAAGAGTTATTTCACAATCTGGAATTAATTTTAATAAGACTAACCCATTTTCTCTACCTGAGGAAACCCCACGGGTGAACTGCGAGGTGTAAGGTGAACTGGCCGCGACCACAGAGCCGAGTCACGTGTGTTAACACAGCAGTTCGTGAGAGGTGAAAAGACGTGGCCATTTTCTGTTCGCGATTTGACATGAATATAAAATCAGGGCCATGTCGAGTGGGTCGAGCGCCGGAAAAAAAAAAAAAGAAAAAAAAACACGGACAGATTTTACTGATTCAGGAAGTTCAGCAGCTTGAGACAGGACAGCGTGGCTTCAGAACTGAAACTTCAAATGCTGTGTGTGTGTGTGTGTGTGTGTGTGTGTGCTAAGACCTGAATCTGGGGCTAGTTTGAGAAGCAGCGTTAGCATGGATGAGAGAATTCAGCGCTAACTATGCGGGCAATGTGACAAAAATACTGCATCATATCACATATCACGATATAAAATTTAGCTAAAAAGCTGCCGGCTAAACAGAAGCGTTGCATTAAACCTGTAAACATGAACAACTGTTAAACTAAGTTTGATGATACGCTTATTTAATATCTACAAAAACTATTTCTAACACAAAAATGTACAATTTTAAAGATTTTAATTGCAAATTTTTTTTTGTTTACGTCAGCTGCTTCCATTCAAATCCATTTAGTTCAGAGTTATTATAAAAGTTAGAAAAGTTATATATATCACGATAATGATGATATCTCAGAAAAGAGTATTGTGACATAATTTAATCACGATACTGCTTTTATATCATCACATTGCTCAGTCCTGGTGCTAACCTGTTTTATTTTCTCTCATGTCTCACTAGGCGGAGACGATATGCCAGAAATATCATACCACGAGTCACTAAGGCAGTTCTACGATACATGATCACGATTTTGTCTACAAAATTGAATTTCTTTTTATTTTTTTTTACAATTTAAAAACTATAATTTTATTTATTTAAAAAGTAATAATAATAAATAATATTGAAAAGGAGATAATGATACTGACGCTATTTGAGAAAAATGTATTGTGACAACCACAACATCGATATATGTCTCACACAGGCACATCAATCTTTCGCAATCACACACAATCTGCTGCCTCAGTCACATGACCTGCCTGTGTCTTGCTGTTATGTCACCCTGTGTGTGTGTGTGTGTGTGTAGTCGCTGTGGTGTTAATGTTGCTCTCACTGTCTCCACTTCCCCCCTCTTTATGCTTCTAGTGTTTCTGTGTCTCGGCCTCAGCCTGCCTTCGGGATTCGGATTATGAATTCGTCTCTGATTACCGCGCCTGCTTGGGAGTTTGTT
Organism: Pangasianodon hypophthalmus; assembly: GCF_027358585.1. Lineage (NCBI taxonomy): Eukaryota > Metazoa > Chordata > Actinopteri > Siluriformes > Pangasiidae > Pangasianodon > Pangasianodon hypophthalmus. The sequence goes on from NC_069720.1 coordinate 6,397,113, forward strand.
CTAAGAAAAGCCGAAATAAAATGACTCGGCACACGCATCCTCCTGCCTCGGGCTTGTAAAAATGACAACTCTTCTCCATGGCGTTATTTCAGAAACTTTCAATTATAAAACCTCAACAGCAGTACTGTGAATTCTCGAATCTGATTGGCCGAGAGGTGTTGGTGGTGATTAATTTTCTGTAACAGCAGCTCTGACAGTTGTGCCAGCTGTAATTCAAATCACAGCTTTATATTAATGCACTCGTTCTAACTCGTTATCGTTTCTATAGTAACAGCTTATTCACAGGGACTTGTATGGCCAACGTTTCACCTAATCTGATCCTAATAATAAAAGGATTAAAAATGTGTAAAAATGTGTCTTAAGCTTTCTGTAAGGAGACTCCAGTGTTAGATCTTTGTTACAAAGCTGCAACTTTAGGTTTTTCACCACTGCAAGGCTTTGTATGTGAAGTAAGACCTTTTTTTTTTTTTTTATAATTTATTAACCCATCTTAACTCAGGGGTGCCAATAATTTTGGACTTGAATGAAATTATTCCATAAATATGATGACTGTGTCAATGTTAGTGCTGTTTTTGTGTTTGCGGTGCAAAAACTTTCTGTGCACATGTCTCAGTTGTCATATTTATCGAATTACATTTATCTCCAGAATTATTGGCACCCTTAATTAAGACGGTTAAAATAAAATCTGAAAAATTGCCTTATTGCATTTCTATGCCTCTATTGCATTTCTCTCTTGTATAAGACAAAAAAAAATAAAAGTTTTACTGTAGTGGAAAACATTATGTTATAGCTTTAGCTTTGACAGTTACTATGCACTGACACTGGAGACTCCTTCCATAAATATTAAATAAATATCTCCTTAAAGAAAACTTTAATAAAAAAGCATTTTTAAATCAGTTTACCTTTTTTTTTTTTTTTTTTTTGCTTCCAGTGCAACAGTTGTAGATAGCAGGGATGGTTTAACAACCCTCAAGAGTCAAATCCCTCATATACGCAAGTGGCCAATAAAGCACACTTCTCATTCTGATTCAGTTTTTAAAATGGTTTGGATGATTTGAAAATAAAATATGTTTTGAGGTCATGACTTAAAGGTTGTAAGTTCCAAGAAATAAATACTTGTAAATCTATAATAATGTTTCTATAATGCACTGTAGAGTGCTTTGTGTGTGTGTGTGTGTGTGTGTGTGTGTGTGAATGAGTGATGAATAAAAGTTGACGGTAATGTGTGTGACATCTCACCACTCCATAAGCGATGGTGTCTGTGTACATCCTCATCTCGGGGTAGATGTTCACCAGGTACCACCTGAACGTCTTACACTGCAGCCTTTTCCTCAGGGCTTTCCTCTCGGAGATATCGCCAATGTCTATACCTGAGTCCTACACACACACACACACACACACACCAATATAAAGAGAGATACTTCTGAGTGTCTGTAGTTAATGGACCTGCATTAAAATGAAAGTAGAGACTCTAAATGGGAGCAAATAGAAAGTTTGGCTCAGAAATATAATGAAAGTTTAAGATCCTTATCCTTATACTGCGCTCACTGATTTTTCACTATACATCTCTCAAATAGCTCTTAGTCCATCACTAATGGGCATTTCTGTCTTTAGTTTACTTCCATCGGAGCTGATGTAGGTCTGAAAAGAACTTTAGGTGATGGACATCTCGTCCACGGGAGCAGTTAAAGTCAATAGGTTACTGTTGTAATAGCTAGCAGTAAAGAGCCAGTAACTTAACCTGTGTTAGCAAAAACACTTCGTAATTTACATTTACATTTATTGAGCAGATGCCCTTATCCAGCGGAACCTACAGAAGTGATGCGTAGTCTCATCCTCATGCTAGATCTCTAGGTCAGGGACTAAGAATACCACTGAGCTAAAACACTTCCGGTCACTATGGTTTCATCAAACACGCATACATGCAAAAATCTTTTTTTTTTAAAATTTAGTCATATGTTCATTCCTTCTCTTACGAGTGGCTTTAACAGTCCATAAAATAACTTTATATATTGCTAATGTAAAATATATTTTACGTAACATAACATTACATATTGCTAACGTAAGCTGCATAAAATAAATTCAACTTTATATATTGCTAAAGTCCTTACTGTTCTCCAAAGAGGGAGAGCAAAAAAAAAGGTTGATGGCCACACAAACATCTAGCTAGACAACATGAACAAAGCCAAGCATTTTAGCACAAATCACATTATCCAGCTAAAAATGAAATGTATAAAAGTATGTGTAGAAATTCTTGTGTATAAAATTCACTACATCTTCAGATTTCAAAGTTTCACAGTTTCACATATTTATTTATTTTAGGGAAACATCATAAACAAGAAGTAGGCGTGTGCGATTTTCCAATTTAAAATATCACGACAAGCGATTTTAATTATCCAGAACTGTTAACCGAAGAAAGGCAGGCAAGTGAGCATTTCCACCATGTCATGTGTAAGGAGAGTACAGGAGTGTGTAATAATATTGCCAGCTGTGGCAGTGGCAATTCCATCTATCATCAATCCACCATATATAATATATCATCAGCTGGATGATGTATTTTTAAGTGATTCTGCAGTAATGCGAAATAAACCATTAATAACGTTTAAAAAAGCAGAAGAAACACCACATTATGATATAATCCTTTTATAAACTGGTTGACTAATGTCCATGAGGCTGATGTTTTCACTGCTGAGCTGCCAAGTGTTGCACAGTAGAGCGCAGCTAAAAAAAACTGCACGTAATCAATTTCTAATTATCATCACCATTAACAGTATTTGTCATTATTAGTGTTAGAATATAAGTGTTAGATCTGACACTTCGTTGTAGGCCTATTTAATATATTCACTTTCAGCCGAAAACCAAAAAAGCCGTTTTGAATAATTTTCGGATGAATTTTTTTAAACTGATGTTAAATATGTACTTGTCTAATGTTAGCTAGATCGAACACGAACCGATAGATTTTATTTCACGCTAATGAGGGAGCCAGAGCGAGCTGAGAGTGTGGGAGATGGAGGAAGGGGGCGGGGCTTCCAGGATGTGTCGGTAAATATCGAAGAGCTCAAAACACCAGAGCAAACCAATCCAGGTTCACATGTGGATTAGCTCACCTCCTGTTTTATTAGTGAGAAAAAGTCTGCATATCTGTGAGTGGTAACTTGTACTAGCGAACTCTGATGTTTTTGAGGAGCTCCTACGCAAAATGCGCAACTGTTGACAGGTCTGATAATATAATATAATCGGTGATAAACCTCACTGGATATCATGGCAATATAATATCATGTAGGGATGATAATATTGTTATAGGACAGTGAGCATCAGTCATCGGCTCAGCAGTTGCACAGAGGAAAGAATATGAGGAGCCGAAAAACAGATGCTTCACAGTGGGGATAAAAAGTTTTTTCTGAGTGGTCAGAGCCACATCTTTGCTTCTCATTTGCACAAAGTTTTGCTCTTTTTTTTTTCACTCCTCGCTCCACTTCCTGGTCCAAGCTTTTGAAAATGGATGACTTTCAGCCGTGTCGCGTAACTTCTGCTGTACGATTCTGATCTTCCTTTCTTTAGTCGACTCTCCTTTCCTGTGAAGCTCAGATACTCATGAACCTGAACCTTCTCACCTTCTACAACACTTTCAACCCAATCCTAAGGTCAGCAGCCGAGGCTGAACTCGTGAACCTCTTTATGCTAGCTCTCAGTGCTGTGAAGGATAACGAGCTTAGCTTCACAAGGGTTGAAATATGTGCTCATGTAATTCAAAGCTCAGGATTCAGGAGAACATCCGAGCTGCTTGACCTCCAAGCTTTTCTCCTGCCATCTCTATTTCTCCTCTTCTCGGAGCGAAGCCTCAGCCAAGCAACCGGCAGCGGGCTCACTATGCCTTCTGTTCCTTCCAAATTATCTTAATTGCTGTGTGGCTGATAAACGCTCGATTTGAGCCAGGGCTCCTGAATACAGCACGAGAGGCTGGAGGACACGATCGGCCCTGAGCAACTACAAACCACAAAATGCTTGCTTAACACACAAAAAAAGGAAAACAAAAACAACATGTATTTCTCCATGTAGCCTTTTTTTTTCCAAGTGATCCATCATTAGTGTGCAGATTAAACGAGGCTGTGTCGTATTTGCATTCCACACCCACCAGGAGAAAAATAAACATCTGCTTGGAACTGATTATGCTAATCTAATCTCTTTACCTAAGCTACCAGTGGATAAAATGAGTGCCAGCTTTCTGAAAACATGATGCAGCACTGTTTATACAAGTCAGAACTATTTACACGGAGTCAGATCGCGTGTGTAAGTGGTAAATGAGCAGTGTGGGATGGAGTCACCTCCTGCGGAACGTTCCAGGCCATGTAGACGTGGCTCTTAAACTCGTCCATCCACACCTCGGCCACTCTCAGGGCGTTACGGCGCACGTGTGTAGTCAGGTCCTCGGTGTACGGCTTGTGGGCGCGCTCGATATGGGCGATACGGGCACAGGGCAGAACCTCCACACTGCCACCACACTGCCACACCTACACACACACACACACATCACATATCACATACATGACAAATAGACAATCTGGCCATATCCTTTTCTTAAAGGAAGTAGTAGGTAGTGTTTAGATTTTCCGATCTGAGCCGTATGTCTCATCATGTTTTATTCTTTATATGTTGCACATTTTGTACAAAAACTATTTCCACTACCTAGTTTAGTACAGTTTATTTTTTTATATTTAATGTCCATCTTTATCAAGATATTACACATCAATGTTTAATACTGAAACCTTCACTTCACTCCAATTTCTCCCAATGAAGAAACTACGACATTTATTTGTATCCTCCCCTTTTAGCATGTCCTTGCACCATCAGCTTACTCTCAGCTGGGTGTGATTTCATTTTATGTAAATTACTGCAACTCCTGGACTAGCATGTCTTGTGGACTAGCCAGGCAGAACTTTGTGCTCCCACTCTCCTGTAGCTGCTGTATAATAAAGAGCGCTGCAGCTGGGACTCGACTGGAGAGCAGAGATGCAGAGTGTGTAGTGTGAGATTGAGTGTTACGGCTGCCTAACCCTCAGCACTTCCTCTGCTACATACTGATATAACACGCACGCTGAGACACACTGAGGGAAGTCACACAAGAGGAGTCTCACAAAGTACCACCACAAAATTCTTGTCAAGCAGCAAACATTAACGACAAACCGCACCTCAGTAAGTTCATCAAGCTGCTGAGGAACTGTTACAAAGCGCAATATTACAATAATACAATGTAAAGTAGGACATGAGGTAGGATGATTTATTAATGATGTACAGTATGTGTGTGTGTGTGTGTGTTTGTATATATATATATATATATATATATATATATATATATATATATATATATATATATATAGGCACAGGCAAAGAAATGCTGTAGAGCAAAGATGCTTTCAAAAATAATGAAATTAAATATTTCTACATTTAAAAAAATACTATAACAATCAGTAAATAGTAAACCATGAAATAAAGTCAATTTTTGGTGTGACGACCCTTCGATTAAAAAAAAAATTAGTAGTCTCAGGTATAATTTGTACAGTTTTATAAGGAAACGAGCTGTAAGTGTTACTGAGCATCGTGCAGAAGCAGCCACAGTTCTTCTGGAGACTTTGACTGTCACACTCGCTTCTTATTTTTGCAGCAAAACCCAGCAGCCTTCATTCTGTTTTTCTGTCTGAAAAGTGTCTCTTATGTAATCTGCTGCTTTCTTTACTGACATACAAACATTTTTCTGTAATATTTAATTTTGTGCTGGAAAACTAATGTTTGGAATCTAAAATGTTTTTGTACTGACTCGATAATGTAGAAGTCATTAAATTAAAAAAAAAAAAAGTTTGTACTAAAAAAAAGGGTGTCTAAGACTTTTGCACAGTACTGTATACATAAAACAGACTGTAAGTTGTGTTTGATTTACAAATCTCCTCTTTGATTTTATTCATTTATAAATATTAACATTTTTATTAATATTAATATTTATTATGAATATATTACACTCTACCTATGAAGACTGATTGTGTGTGCTACTATTTTGAAATGTTACTTCAACTCGCATTCAAACAAGCCCCATTTAATTTAAGAGTGTACATGCTATTTTTGTCTTTTCGGCTAGGAGCTCAGCAATAAAAATGAACAAATTTCCTCGTCCATCTACCTCCACTATATAGCAAAAAAAATGCCATCTTTGCAAGTGAAAATACATTATGTGACCAAAAGTGTGTGGAAACCTGTCCTTCACACTCATATGTGCTTGTTGAACATCTCATTCCAGATTTAGTCCCCTCTTTGCTGTTATAATAACCTCCACTCTTCTGGGAAGGCTTTCCACTAGACTTTGGAGCAGTGGCTGTGGGGATTTCTGGTCATTCACCACAAGAGCATTAGTGAGGTCAGGGTTCTGTGCAGGACACTCGAGTTCTTCCACTCCAACCTTGACAAACCATGTCTTCATGACATTCTATACAATTGTGTGTTTCCAAATTTGTGGCTACAGTTTGGAGACCCACATATGGATGTGATGGTCAGGTGTCCACATTCTTTTGGCCATGTATCATAAATATAGCCAAACGTATCCAGAATTTTCTATTATAAGATTACAATAAACCAAATAGAAGATGATTAAACCTATTTCTTAGGCATTTTTACTATTTTCAAGCTGTAAATTATCTTGTAATATTGGTAGATAATTTTGCTTCTTTCTAGAAATAAATGCTAAAAATTTGCAAAGTGATCTGCCATTAGAACAAGACTATTTCAAGCTTGAAATTAGTAACAATGGCTAGAAATATTTGCTTAATAAGCTTATTTGGTTTGTTGTAATTTTATATTAGGAAATGCTAGCCAAATTTGACTACTTTAAAGATATTTTCACTTGCTAAGATGTCATTTCTGCAGTGTCGTTTCTAAAAACATTGGCATCTCTAAGTGAACAACAGAAGTCAAGAAAGCAAACATGAAAATATATTGAGCACTGCGTATGGATTTACAAGTAATAAGCTGTAAATCTAAAAAAAAAATGCATGGTGGTCAAGTCTTGGGGTCGCAGTAAATTCATAACCTCAATCTTTGGGTTTGCTTGCACAAAGAATTTGGGAATCCCTGCTGACTGGAGTGCAGTTTGTGCTGATATGTAAAAAAAAAAGTGGCTCACACGACAACTAACACGCTGTAACTAATGGTGTAAACTGTAGATTCTCAACCCCTTGTGAGCTTACCTCAGATCCAGATGGGGTCGCAAGAAATTTTACCAACGATCATATATAATATATTTCTATGCTTTATATTATATTCCATTCCTTCAATTTGGAGCTTCTCTTTACCCCATTTTACATCAGACCTCAGCGGCACCATATCCAACATGAGCCATTTTCAATCTATTAAAACGATGTAGCCCTTTCCGGCTAATTATCTAATTTATCTGTGCAGCAAAGATTAGCTTGGTTTCTCAATATTGATTGGTCAGAAGAGGAAAAAAAAAAACAGCTCAGTGGCACTCTTGGAAAAACAGAGTTATGAAATAGCTGTAGTTTGGGAGAAAGACCACACCTGAAGCTCCGCCTTCTTCCTAGTTTACGTCCTATAAATTGACATCTCATTCTCTACTAGTGACGAAGGTTTACGCATGTACCACCTCAGCACCTCCTCCATACTAACAACAACTCCTACTCAGGACTCGTCAGTGGAAGGTCTGGCTTTTTTTGCAAAGCAGCAGACAACCAGAAGTGCAGCCCAGGTTCTCACAGTTCTCCTGATGTTAGAACAGCAGTGTGTGATGTGTAAAGACCTGTGCAGTCTGTCAAGTGAACGGCAATTCAAATAAAACATTAAAGTGTTCTCCTGACTCTAGCCTGTCTAGAGAAACTGCATACTGTACGTCTTATGAGTTGTCCTTTAAGAGAAAGGGTTCTGAATAGTAATGGCACAATTTCATGTTTTTCTGAAATATTTGTTGATGTTTGAAATATACACAGGTAGAATAGACAAAAATGCAAGATGTCACACACACACACACACACAGACTGCAGCAAAGACACATCACCACGTGTTTATGCTGCAATGTGTGTGTGTGTGTGCGAGTACTCGGCATGCGGCCAGGTCTAAAGAGAGATCTGTTCTGCTCTTTGACTAAACACACGCTTCTGTCGCTCAACAGTTACTCCCAAACCGTGATTCAATCAGGTTTATTGCACCGTGCCAATACTGATTCCATACAACATCAGTTCATATATAGTGAAGTGTCATTCATTCATTTTGCTCGAGCGAGCACATACACACAGTATTCAAGAAGAAACTTTGTGCTGTGCGATTCACGATTCGCTGGTTTTCAGTCTGACTCGAAAGCAATTTCTTTGTGAATCAGGAATGATCTAATTTAGTTCAATGCTCTGAGAAGTGATTCATTTCAGTGATTCAAGCTGACTCACTTTGCCTCGCTCTCGCCAACATTGATTCAGCACCAATTACTCGCATGGACCTTTGTAAGAACAACTCTTTGTGTATTTTGGGATATGGGGAGTAAAATCCCCAAAAGTTTTCGAAGACACTGAGATTCAGAGATTTTTGCGGGCCAGTCAAAGTGTCCTGGTGTTCCATCAGGCTCGTCTAACACGTCAAACGCAGATTTGGCCATTTGACAGCCATCAGTGTTTTGTGTTCTGCTTGTACATGAAGCACAAAAAGCAAACCTTCGGAGTCTGACCAGCAAAATTAACCCTTTCATGCATAGTGTCCACACTTACAGACAGTCAAATTAAGGCTTTTTTCATATTTTAGAAAGTTGTAATTCACCTCCAAATTACCGTATAAATTATTTTCCAGATTCTTTTCTGTTGCTCTCTGAACATGTCTCCAGTATATCTTTACTAACTTTACAAATATAATTTTAAAAACAATTAATTAATTTTTGTGCAACACTCACCATTTTAAATTTTTTAAAGATAATTGTTTTTTTGATCATTTTTTTTACCTCTTTAAATGTGTACATTGTGATATTGCTATTTAAAAAAATTGCATACAAAATTGTTTACAAAAACAAGTTTTTTTTTTTAGTTTTAGTTTAGTTTAGCTATAATGTGTTTTTGTGTTGTGTTATCTTCATGACATTCCTACACACGGACAATCCTACTTTTTAATACAGGGTGTCCCAAAAGTCTCCACACAGGGGAAATTAACACTTTTTATGCTTAGTTTCTATTACATTTGTTTTCAGATAGCCTTTAATAATGCCTTTGACAAAAGAAGAACGTGTTGAAATCATTCTCATGGCTGGATCGGGAAGCTGTCGTAAGATTGCGATGGACATGTAATTACACGCATAACACCAGATGCGTTAACACGAGTTCATCATGAGCGCGAGAGACGACTCCGTGAACAAAGAAATGGCAATCATGTAGAGGATGTTCTGTAAATAAAGTTACATTTTGCTAAGACGTGTTCACTTCCCCTATGTCTGGAGACTTTTGGGACACCCTGTATAAATGATATTTAGTGAAAGTCAACATTCATATGTCATATGTCAAACAATTCCAAGGAAATGAAAAAAAAAAATCTAAAGAGGCTGGATGTGCTTATAAATAGTTTTTACATGAAACGGTTAATCAAAAATGTAAAAAAAAAAAAAAAAAGGTAGCAACGGAACATGTTTACAAAAAGAGGTTGCTGTAGTGTGATTTGGGGCGAGTCCAGAGGGAGAGGCGTTGCAAAATCCAACCTACATTTTTGGAGAGTCACAGTTAGACACAAAAACAGATGAGAACCACTGAAATAAGGAACTTGATCTGGTTAAATAATAATAATAATAATAATAAAAATAATAATAAAATTACGGGTAGATAGTAATAGACAGACATGTTTTTTTCCCCATTTTCTCTTTAATTTAGTCTTGGCCAATTCCTACCCACGATTCAGCTCTCCTATATCATACAACAGCTACCCACAGGGGAGGTGAAGGCTAACACGTGTTTCTACCGAGACACATGAAGCATCTTTTTAAACTGCTGCTCACGCTGAGTTACAGGGCAGCATAACACACTTGGAGGAAAGCACTGCCTTCTTCTGCATACATGAGCTCACAGACACCGATGAATGGCAAGGAGAGAGAGTGCACCATCCCTCCCACCCAGAGAACACGGACTATTTTGCTCCCTTGGCTCTGGGATTCAAACTTTCATCACTTTGATCGCTAGACGATAAGAAACATGCTTTTCTGTAGCGCAAAAATGCATTTTAATCTGAAAAGATACACTTTGTGTAAAATGGAGCTGCTAATAAATCTTTTCGAAAGTACGCTGCTCTACTCCCAGCTCACGTCTCGTCTGTGAAAGCTCCGGCATGTTAACCCCAAACCCGAGACCAAACCACACAGCGGTGAAAGCCACTTTACTCAGCATCGCCCACAAAGACGACATGACAAGAGCAGTGGCATCTGTCCCTGATTGCACAGAAGCTCTAAATCATCGTGTCGCTGCTTCATCAGCAGTCAGTGAACCCTTTACCCTCAGACTGCGAGAGCACGAAAGGTCATACGAGAAATAAAAAGAGAGAGGGTGATAAGAAAGATGAGAGAGAAGGAATAAAGAGGGCAAGGCCTCACACAGAGCTATTTAGTGTCCTTCAGACACTGGTGCTGGAAATAAAAATACCCATGACCCTCTATTTTTTCTTCCCAAGAGGGAGTCTGGCACTATAATATCTACACACAAACACACACACTACAACTTCCATCCAACACCATGGGGGCGTCGGTGAGATCTGATTTATTTGGGCTACTGCAAAAATTGGGACAGAATTTAACGAGGATGTCAATAATAATTCTACAGGATGTCAATAATAATTCTAAACTAATAATTCTACACTAATAATTCTCTGATGAAAATTTCACTTTAATCACTTTCTGCTGAAATAATCGCTAGTCAGAGGCTGATAGAAACCGGATACAAGAAAGGTGTAAAAAAAAAAAAAAAAAAAGTCCAAAGAATCGATTTAAAACCAATTATTTAGATTCGCCTAACTAATTTGCAAATAAAAAATAATAAAACACTTCAGGATGTGCTGTTGATTATTTTCCAATAACAGGACATCCTAAATTGTTTCATTCCTCTTATTCCACAGCAATTTTATTTATTAATGAATGACGTCATACTTTTTAATCCTTTTATACTGTAGTTATTTAATGTTGAAGAATGCTGTCCATGAAACAAGTTCTTACTTCTGTTATAGCAGCTATACGCAGTTAACAAGTTAATAAGACAAAAAAACAATCAATCAAACAAACAAACAAACAAAACACAGCTTGTCATGTAACAGAGAAACCGCAAAGCTTCAACTCCTCCATCCTGAAAATGTCAGAAAGCTTAACGTTACAGGAGTGTTACAAAGCGCTGACACTGGAGACTCCTTTGCAGGACTCGAGTCTGGTCTTGAGATGTTTTCTGAATTGTCTCAGATCTACTGGCATTTGTGCTTGGGTTTGTCTTGGGCTTGGGCATTGGTCTTTCTAAATATGGTCTTGGTCTTGACTCAGAGTTTGTAAAAATAATTTTTTTGTTTTCTTTTCATGTGCACAAAGTTTCTAGATGAAGCCATTCCTTCTTCTGGATAACAGCTCAATCAGTGGCTCAATGCACAAAAGAAGCAAAGACCAAGAAAAGGATTTGATGGTTTTTGCTCTTGATCTTAACTCAATCTTGGTTTGGACTCGATCTCGATTTGGACTCGAGTCCTGACTCGATCTCTGCTAGTCCTGGTCTTGAACTTGACAAAGGAGTTCCTGACTACAGCTCTAACTGTGGCTCGCAGCACAGGCTGAAGTGGAGCTACTGTTTTGGGATCAGTGCCAGAACCTCACAGCTGATTTCCCTGATAACTTCTGCTTGTTTCTGGTCCTGCAGTTCTCCGTGCACAGAAATATTTAACTCTCAGGAGAAGGGTCACCTTCCTACTGCAAACATGCTGCCTACCGCTGCTTTCAGGACGATCATCAGGGAATTTTGGTCCACTATGTTGACTTTCTTTTTGTGACTGCTGATGCAATCAAAACGATTCACCTTCCATTTATACACAAAGAGAGCTGAAAGAAAAAAAAAAGCCCACCATGCTCCCACAGGAAAGCAATCAGCAAACCATTATCGAGAAAAAGAGATTGTAAAAGTGTGTCATTCAGGGTAGGAATACTGCCAACGGGAGCCACATCAGCCTCCTCCTCCTCCTCCTCCTCCTCTTTTTAGAGTGATTGATGATTACACCATTGCTTGCAGTGAAAAGCAGCGTGTATGTGTAACACCGAGTGGCTACAGGATCAGCAGAAGATGATTATTACGGAATCAGATATGAGTATTTGCAGCGCTCTGGCCTCTAACGCTTTCTGGCTATCTATTATTAGCTCTCCTAAGGGCCTCTGACCACTCCTCTGCCCCGTCTGATCAAGCGCTCAGTTCAGAGTTAAAGAATATCTTCACATGAATATATTACAGCCTGCTCAGAAAACGCAAGCAAACAAAATGATGAAACTAAGTTAAAATTGAGGCAATGTGCTGCTCTAATTTTTTTTTTTATCTCCAAGCAACAGTTTAGAGTTTATAAATCCCAGACTGATTTCATTTCAGAATGACTAGCACAGCATAAAAGGATAAACCTGCACACACAGTGTGAAAAATAATGCTGCCAGAAGAGATTCTTTAGAGTGATGACAGAGAAGAACCTTTTTTTGGGTATTGAAATCACCTCTCTGATGGATCTTTCACCATTTTTGTTGTTATAGAACTCCACCATAAATGTTAGCATTCTGTAGTAACACTCTGCAACTTTTAATCCTAACTGAAATGCTTCAGTATGACAAGGTGGTGCAGAGCTGGGAACGCTGCCACCTCACAGCTCCAGCGTCCATGGTTTGATCCTGAGCTCAGGTTACTGTCTTTGTGGAGTTTTGCATGTTCTCACCATGTTTGCATGGATGTCCTCCCGGTTTTCCGGTTTCCTCCTACCTCTCTAAACATGCCAGATGGATTCTTTACACTAAATTGCCCCTATGTATGTGTGTGAGTGTGTGCCTTGTGATGCACAGGTGTCCCATCCATGGATGTATTCCCATCTCATGCTCAGTTTTCCTGGGATAGACTCTGGAACCGCTGTGACCGTGACCAGGATAAAGACGAGTGAATGAAATCATTGTCACTGAATGTTTTTCCCAACATAAATGTTAGTATTCTTTGGAAAACATCTTTGAATTGGAACTTGATTATTCAGTTTATTGCGGAAAAAAGCAAAAAAGGTCAAAGAATTATGAAGTGAAAGGTTTAGGAAAAGAAAAACGGTTCTTCTACTGGCTTTTTGGACTAGACACTTTGCTTAGAAGAGAGTCACCCGTACTGCCCCGCGAGTGCGAGGTCTTGCTTTCCCACCGCACACACACCTCTCTCTGCGTCTACTCTGATCAGAGAGGAGCAGCACATTCAGTTGACAGCATGGAAGCTGACGTAGTGTTGCCACATTACCAATCACTAATGTGTACTGTTTGCTCTTCCTTTGTTTTAAATTGTCTATAAATTGTCCTCCGTTGTCTTTAACTTTTGTGTATGTGATTTTGTCAGATGATGTCGCGGTTATAAAATCAGGATTTTAACAGTGCAGAGCAGCAGCTTGGAGATGGCTTGGAAGTGACTGCTGGCTAAGTTGTAGTCTTACGAGCCGCGTTTCAGTCATTTCATATTCGTTCCGTTGTCTGACACCAGAAACAGAAAAATATGTAAACAAGAACAGGTTTATTAGGAATTCTGCATTAAAACATGTGAGCATAGAGAGTAAGAGAGAGAAGCAAACAGGGCTGACATTAGGCAGAATGCAAATACGACGTGATGACGTCACGAATGTGCTGATTAGCACATGACATCATCTAGCGACACTTAGCGACTTTCGCACAGGCTTTAGCTTCTTTCCATTGAAGTAGTTGGCAACAGTGCTACAGATTTACTCTAAAGAGCTTTTATTTTATAGCTTTACTTCCTAATTGTACACTAACACACCTACACACAAGGGGAAACAGAACACTTTTTTCTTCCTCTCCCAGTGGTCCGTCATTTTTTTCATCATATGTACGAGGGTGAAGATGTACCTTAATTTTTTATTTCGCATTGTTTATTGCAAAGAGGTGTCATAAAATGTATCATTTTGCTACATAATCCCCATTTTGTTCAAGTTGTTCAGACACTTAACGAGTGTCCAGAGTCCTGTAGAAAAAAATTCGATTCAATTCTACTGTACATCATACTTTTAGGGTTTTCACTGAACTCACCCTCGTAGATTATCAGGGCTAGACGTGTGATTGCTGAATTATTCCCTGTTACAGATACAACATGTTGCTTTAACAAAATGTTACGATTTTTGCTGCTTTTCTCACTTATGACTCCATTTGAGTCGGAATCAGATTGAAAGTGATTCTTTTAGCTGTTTGTTAATTAGTTTGCTACAGTTTCACACTGAACATAACTATTAAACAAACCAAAAAGCAAAAAAAAAAAAAAAACACTGCACTAGGGCTAAGTTTGAGGGATATATATAATATATCTAATATATCTAATATAGCTGTAAAATATATACAGTGCTATATATATATATAATATATATATAATATAAACAGCTGAGTGCTGTGAATAATTGATTCAATAAAAGAATCAATAATTATTTTAATAACTAGTTTACATCAATATTTGTGAACTGATTTCCTTTTATAATCCATGTCATGTTTCTGCAGCAATTCAGCTTTTTTCTTTGACTTTTTTCATAAATGAAAGAATGAATGAAAGAATGAATGAATGAATGCTGCCTGTAACCTACAATGCAACATATTTGCTTTACTTCCTGGTTTTAACAGGGTTCAATTATTTCTCACTGCTAAAGTTCACACAGTTTTGGTCGATGATGCGTTCTTACCTCCCTAAAGGAACGGCACTGAGGAAATAAACGCACCAGGATTCGATTTAAACCTGACTAAACCCTGCATATATAACAGTGGCCTTAATGTTGTAGTTTACACAGCTGCACTCATCTGCCCCACGCTGCCCAGCCGCACTCAGACACGCAACAGAAATCAGTGTGATAAGTCGTTCCTCTGCGTCCTGCCAAAAGCAGTGGAGATCGTTATTGTTGTTAATCTGTCAGGAGAGAGGCCATTATCTTCATTAGTTGTGGTCGGCGGAGAGAGAGAGCTCATCACTCACCCTGACACCCAGCTCCACGTTCTCACCGCCGTAGATTTCCAAGCCTTCGTCCAGCAGCCCGATCTCCTCAAAATACTTCCTGTCTGCGACGAAGCAGCCAATCAGAGCGGGACTCCTGCAAAGAAACACGCAGCAATGGTGCTATGAGCGGGAAACTGATATATGCCGTGTGTTGTTTTCTTTTAATAAATAAAGTTGTCAAGTTGCTGTTGTATAAGAGCAATAAAACTAAATAAAACAAAATAATCTGTTTCAGATTATTTTGAGACACTAAGGCATAATTATGATCTTTCTCAAGATTAAAATTTAGCAACTGATTTTATTTTGTCTTTAAACAGCAATATTTTTATTTTGTCTTTAAACAACACTTTAAACAAGCTTATGCAAATTTATTACCTGCCCTTCAGTCGTATTAATTTAGAGCTTTTCCTGTAAATCACACTGCAGGTGATAATGTATTTGCATAGATTCTGCCCGGAATCTTGTCCCAAATTTCATATTCATTACACCAAACATGACACTTTACTCCTATGACAGAAATTCTGAAATTTCCAGAGACACTCTTAATAAACCAGTTTGTACTTTTGCACATGTATACTGTATACACACATCATCATTTACTAAATAATTTTTCATAAATCATAAAATGTCTGCTAGGGCTGAGCAATATGATAATACAATGCACATTTCTATTTTTTTTTTTTTACAAACTCTGATTAACTTTTTTTTTTTTAAATCTTTTCTAAAATTCAAAATAATATATCCGCTTTTAATTTTTTTCAATTTTCCTTGGTAAATAATTAATTTTTTAGACAAAAAATACAAGTAGGAAACTCAGTTATTCACAGTTTTTCAACTCATATATCATAATGTACAGTATATTTTGTATTATAGAAATGTCTTGTATCATGATATGATATTTTTTTAAATCATTTTTCTCACATTGTCCACCCTAGAGGTCGGTGTGAGTACACAGCATGCTACCTGATTGGAGAGGTGGTGTTGTTCAGGTTCCACCAGGACTTGGGTGGGTTCAGGTAGCGACACCACAGCTCCCAGTCGAAGCCCTGAGCAGACAGCGGATACTCCTCCACCTCAAATGTGTCGTATTTAATGTTGTCAAATGATGGTGAGATGATCCGCGTCCGGTCCTCCTTGATCCTCTGGAGAATCGGCTCGGCCCTGAATACAATGGCAAAAACATATATGTATTAGCAACTGACACCTGAAGATATCCATTAAAACTATCACATCAATTATATATACTTTATACCACAGAGCTGTTGAGTTCTCAAATTATATTGGTCAGAAGGTGTTGATTATTTTTCTACAACAGCAGCTCTGACAGTAGAACAGCTGCAAATCATAGGTTTATATTAATGAACTCGATATAATACATCATCGTTTCTATAGTAACAACTTACAAGGGACTTGTATAATGGAAAAAAACGTGCTGTTGTTTAACAAAGAAAACGTGGAACTGTTTGTGGTGTAACAATGCATCGTGTTACAAAAAACTTGAAGATGTGCATTGTGGAAATGTGTGATTCACATTGTGAAAATCAGCATTTTATTAAGTGTGCATCTAATTATGCAACTGCACTGTTTGGACACCAGAGGTCCCAATCGGAGTAATCTGCAGGCCTATTACACTGTTAAAAATATCTCTTCAGTACATTTCAAACGACACCAGCTCCTCACGGCTGTGATCTACGGTGCCTGAGAAAAGGTTGCGGCAGTTGGTCATTTTAGCCGACTTTGGAGCTCTATTTCGACCTTAAACTTTGTTTATTCAATCAATTTTTTTTGGATAAGTCATAATTTTATTTATTTATTTTTAAGATATGGTGAACCTGTCGTACATTTTGTTTACAATATTAAACCTCTTTATGGAAAGAGTCTCAGTGTCAGCACTTTGTACCAGTCAGAATGTTTTCTTGGAAACAAGCTGTGTTTTCTGTCTTATTAAATTCAAGAGAAAGAAAAAAAAAGATGTGGTGAGGGAATGACTGTTTGTAGCTGCTATAACATAAGTGATAACAGGAACTTGATTCGCAGACATTCCACAGTGTAGCTATAAATGGACAAAAACAACATGCCATTCTTTATTTACTGTGTTGGTTGTATAAGAGGAATAAAACATTTCAGAATGTACTGTTATTTGAAAATAATCAACTTTGCTTTGCTGACAGTAACAAATCACAACATCCTGTCACTGATTAATTTCCTACAACACTACACCATGTCATGTTTTATTCCATACACATCACAGATGAACAGCTCTGCATCTAAAATCCTGACTGAATTTAGGACGTAATTTTAGGACTGGGGATTTTCATGGCTCAAGGATCACTTGGAAGCTCATTAAAGAAATATTTTGGATACTGCTCCATCTGTGCTGACATTTCTGGGTCAGGTTGTTAAGCGAGTAACTGCAGCGGGCCACGTGAGCTGTGGAATGTGATTGTAATGATGAAGTGGATGTGGACGGGGGGGGGTGGGGACATATTGAATCATGTTTTGTCTGCGGTGTGAGACACCTGGACGCATTCCACAGATCAAAGGGATTCAGTTAATCCTGAACGACAGCGCAGATGTTTCATCCCACGTGTTTGAGTGAACCTTCATAACACCCTTCTTGACGCACCTGCTTTCTAGCAAACAATGTGCATTCTGAAAGGTGTTATTTCAGTATTAAAGTGAACGGCTTCTTAGCTGGGATTTGATTCCATATGTTGAAATATTTCCTTCTGAAACAACGACAGCATGTTGAAGTGCTGGAGTGACTTACACATCAGCTAACAGCGTTTGAGATATGATCACACCTCCCCCGGTGAAGCTTAACAAACCTGACACTTAGTGAGCTAGCTACAAGTGCAAACAGCAAAGACATTAACGAGAGGCTTTTACTTACTTTTACTCAAGGAGAAGCTTGGACAGTGCATAAAGACAAAATCTCACTCTGTCTGAGGAAGTGACATTCCAGCATCGAACATCAATACGTTGGTAAAACACCTCTGAAAATCACCTGCCACGTAACTGCCACCTCGTACAAATCCCTCCATCTTCTAAACAATAAACTCCAACTATTTTTTCCCTTGCTTGGAAAAGTGTGCAGAAAGATGCACAGCTCAAAACACTCTAACAAATCATGTTTACTGTTAACAAGCTAACAAGCTACTACTGTAGAGCAAGACCTGCCTCATGAGGGGCGGGAAAAATATGCTTATAGGGATATATATTTAATTGGACAATCCAGTAAAGATGTTATGTCTAGATATGAATCATCAAAGATGTTTGATCTTGATTTTTTTTTCCCGGAAGTGATGAAGTAAGAAATTAAAACGGGAATGTCTCCGAAACATTTGCGTTTTATTTTTTGCAATTTTTTTTAGATACAGTGCCATACTAATGTCCATAACACTAAGGGAGTGAAGATAAGCTCTGAAGTTTAATTTAAGGGACACTTTAATGCTTGCCTTATTTGGTGAAGACCAAAAAAAAAGATCCGAGAGCGTCTGATCGAAGTGGTTACGGCAAAAAAACGACTCTGAATAGACTCAGCTGTAGGAAATGAATCGAACATGATGTATACTTTCTGTTGCAGGTTTTTTGTGTGTACAGTATCTGAGCTGCTAAACTAAGCCTTGAGGAGAAAACTGAGACAAAGCACAGAGCTGTAGAACTATACAAAAGCCAAAAGTTCTGGAGATTCTGACCAATGGACAAAAAGAGTCAATAAACACTAGATGGGATAGTTTTTTTTATAATTATTAAATCATTCATCACCAGTTTGTGCGAGTTTTCTAAGTTTTACACACACTTGGTAAAGGTTTTTCCATTTTCCATTTCAATGAAAGAGTTTTACGAGGACATTTTCAACCCTACACGCCCCTCAGTCAACGTTTTTTTTTTTTTTTTCATTTAATTATGTGTAGTGTGAAACCAAACAGCAAACAATTCAAGACTATCAATTTTGCTCTGAATCGACTCAGGAAACGAACTAAGAAGTGCTTGGTTTAGTTTCTCTAGTGAACATTTATTAAAAGAAAATCTAAAAATCAGATTTATATTAAAGATATTACTGTTCCAAGCAGGTTAAGAATTTTTGACTCTATTTCAATAAAACTCATTTATATTACTAGTAAATGAGAAGAACATTTGATATATCAGTACTGTATGTTATCACAACCGACCCTACGGCTGTTTTGCAATACAAAAAAATAAACCCTGTAGGATTGCACTGAAAATGGGGTATGCTGATCATAAAAATTCATCAGTGTGGATTTTTATAGTCAACACATCATTATTATTTCATTTACAAAAACATGTAAGCTACTGAATATTTCCAGAAGATTCAGAGGATAATCATTAGATTTGTCGAAATAGTCAACAGGCTTTTCAATTAAAACAAATAAAATAATATAAAAATTTGTAAGTAGTGAACAGAACATGAGGGTTAATGATATTCAGTTTCTCAGACAGAGTTCATGGTCACCCACCAGCCAGTGTTAAACTCCACGTGGGCGTCGAACAGGGCCACCACGGGGGCAGTCGCAGCCCTCCAGCCGCTCACACGGGACCGGATCAGACCCTCCTGCTTACGGTGCCGCACCATCTTTATAAAGCCTGGACGTTTAGCGTTTGTCTCTTCTACAAAGTCCTGCAGCTTCTCCTTCAACTCCTCTAGAGAGAGAGAGACAGAGAGACAGACAGACAGATGAGCATTATATCAGTTTAGTGGGTATTAGTAGGTATTTAATATTAGTCATTCTTAACTGACTGATATCAAATCAAACTGTAGAAACAAAGTCCAGTCTCTTTAATGGCACTATTAAGATATTGTTCTTAAAAACAGAAAAACATCAAAATAAAGGAAAAAACTAACTAAAAAAAAAACAGTATATCAAGGATGTCTTCACATCTGCAGGAAAATGAAATCCAGCAGGCTTCAGATTAAAACACAAGTCCAGTCTCTTTGATATAGCTATTAAATGTGTAACTGTGCAGTATTTGAAAATATAAAAATAATATAAAATAAAAAACTGAAGCAGCATATTGAAATTTAAAACTGATACACTCAGTCTATTCTGATGGATCGTGAGATGGTATGCAATATGCCATCGTCCTGTTGTGCACTCTAACTACGGCTGACTGATGATAATATCGCTTGTGGCTCTGAGGAGGTAAAGAAAGGGGCGGAGCCACGTCAATGAGCAGAAAAAAATACCAAAAGCTGGTTATGAGTCGGCTGTAGCATTTAGTCAATATATATATATATATATATATATATATATATATATATATATATATATATATATATATATATATATATATATATATATTTTTTGGTTAATTACCTGTTAACAAGTTCAGGATTATAAATAAACGTAAGAAGTTATTATCTGTAACTTGTCTTATTATAAAATTAAAGTGTATAAACATGTGCTCCGTGTTGAACAGTGGAGATACTTATTGAATTCTTGTATAGTGAAGTTAACAATATGTTTCATTTTCTTAATTTATGTTCATGTTTTGGGTGCAAGGCTAGTACGACTTTATCTGTTTGGCAGGATGGATAAGAGAGGCTAAGATTCATCAGATAAAGATGTTTCATTGCTCTTAACGTTCGTATAGAATACAAAACAGGCGAAACGAAACACATATGAGACACAACGCAAAGCTAAAGACACAACAATGTGGGAAAGATGAGTGACATCAGCGTTTTATCCAAGATTAGCCCCGCCTATTTTGAAAGTCAGCGTAGATGTTGGAAATTCACCAGTTACAGATTGTTCAGTCGTTGTACAGCAGAGCAACATTAACTTCATTTAAAAGCAATCACGAATCTGAGCTCCCTGAGGCTTTCCATTTTACATTCATCAAAATCTCCTGCTTTAATGACACTCTGATTCTCACACTCGGACTCCCCGATGAGCCGATTCATTAAATCAGGTGTGTTAAATTAGTGGATTATAAATAATTAAAATGTGGTCAATATAAGGAGCTGTTATCACTTTTCAGTTAAACTACACGTCAATAACAGCGTGCTTCGCTGCATGCTTTCATACTCTGGGGTTACTTTAAAATACATTTAAAAAAAATCACCAAACACAGAATTAATTATTTAATCAAATCACGCTCACACTGAAGTGTGAAATAACGAGAGACATTTTAAAAAGGCATTTAATGTGTCATGTTGTTACAGGAAAATAATCAACGATGCAGTGGTGTGATGAAGCAGAGTTACTGTGGATTATTTACGAAGTGGATTATTTACCTGTAACAGCATGCCCCGAGGTGTTTTATTCCTCTTATACCACAGTGGTTCATCAACTATTACATTTTTGTCTTAAAAATAAAGAAAAGCACGTCATACTTTTTATCCATTTATAGTTACATTTAATGTTGTGGAACGTCAATGAAACAAGTTACATGAATGCCTGCTTAAAGAACATGTTACAATAGCAAAAATTACACTTTTTTCTTTATCTCCTTCTTTATTTTTCTTTATTTATTCATCTTTCTTTCTTACTCTATTTCTTTCCTTTTCTTCTTCCTTCCTTCCTTCCTTTTCTTCTTCCTTCCTTTCTTCCTTCCTTTTCTTTTTCCTTCTGTCCTTCCTTCCTTTTCTTTTTTCCTTCTTCCTTCCTTCCTTCCTTCCTCTTCTTCTTCCTTCCTTCCTTCCTCTTCTTCTTCCTTCCTTCCTGTTTTGAGGCGTCCTGTGTCTCTGCCACACAGCAGCACGTCACTCTGCCGTCGTTGGATTCACACGCACTCCTGTGTGCTTTATCCTTGCTCACACCATGCTCATCACTGATCAATGAGAAAGTGCAATTGCACGAGGGAACGTGAACAGAATGGCTGTAATCCATTTTTTCTTCTTTTTTTTGTTTTCTTTTACACAGAGTTTGCTATGAGCTTCTCCAGCTTCTTGCTTTTTCACAAAATTGCATTAAAGCCTGTCTTCTCGTGCTGCCCTGATTTATACCACACCACTGTCCTCTCCTGCTTCCAGCCTCATAGGCAAAGAGCAAATAATTTCCTCCACACGCCTAAGAGCCAGAGCGTGCGGCAGAACTCGAGACCTGGAGGGCCGAAACACTGCACAGTTTATCTTCCTACCTCGTTTAAAACACCTAAATCAACTGATCAACTCATTCTCCAGGCTTTAATGAGCTGAATTTAGTCTGTTAAGAGTGAGAAAACACAAATCTCTAGAGCACCGTGGCCATTCCTGCCTTCTGACTTCCAGCTTCGCTTTTATTTTATTCTCCTCTGTATTTATACTATGTTAATATTTAACAAATTCAAATGAAGGAAAATTGATTAAAATGAGGAGTAATGGGTTACCAGTAATGCTTTGGTATGAATCACAATAAAGCACCAAAGCATACGAGGTCCATTATGAGCGAGCCGCACGATCAATCTTTCATAAAGCATTACCTCAGGTGCAGTTATTATATCAGGACACGCGACTGTAATCGTCACACGCCTACCACCGTAACTACAACAATGTGATGGCCTTTGTTTTAAAAGTGACATTTTCATTTCGCCCCCTCGTGTCTCTGACATTTACAGCTCTCTCTGTGCTGCGTAATATTCAGCTACCTGTCACTGAAGAAGACTGGGCATCCATCATTTGACCTGTGGAAAAAAAACCAACTGTCTACTGAGGATGTATTATACACAAATCGCCCATGCTCTCCACGAATCAGATTCAAAGTGATTCTGAATCGAAAGTCCTTGAGATGAGAAGATTCGTATTCACCCCAAGTGATTCCTTTACGACTAGCATGGACATCTCGACCTCCAGACTGAGAAAAAAAACAGGTTTTGGGCTAAAACATCCGTGTACGTTCTCGTCGAATTCTTGATTTTGGTGTCAGTTCTATCTTTAACAATGTTTAGAAAGTTCTAGTGCTGGGTTTCTTTTAGGAAGAGCTTCTTTCGAGCAACTCTTCAAAACCGTTTATAGTTACGAAGGTGGCTGTAATAAATCTCAACGATGGGCAAGGAGGAGGCGGGAACCGAGTGAACATAAACGTAACGTTTAATCGCAAACATAACATAAACATAACGTAAAACTCGAAACATGCATGCATCTCTCTCTCTCCCTCGGCGTCTCCAGCCGCTCCTTTATCCCTCTCTCCCGCTGATTGGCCGACTCGGTGCCAGGCGTGTGTCCTCACAGCCTGGCCCCTCCCTCCTGCTTGTCACAGTGGCATCCAATAGACTCCTTTAGTGTTTGTAAACAAAAAGAGATGCCTGGCTGCATACAGACCTGATTAGTTTAACAATCCAGAGCTACTTTACTAAAAGATTGCTAAATGAAGTCCAGTGTCTGCAGTTAAAAGCGTTTTACAAATAAAATTGAATTGAACTTTACAGAGAAGCCTGTTTTTATCCATTTTCCCGCTCCCAGAGAAAGGTCTCGTTGTTATGGCGACATTGTTGACTTCCTGTCTGGTTCTCGAGTGAGTGCTCAGACGGCGCTGTCAGAGGATGGAGACATTCCGTGATGCTCCATGCCCCCGTGAAAGGCCCTCGGCTCCCCAAAATCATCCAATTAGCGAGAAGCCAGTCTGGTCGCCCTGCGCTCATGCCACAGCGGTCACGCTGCTCGAAGCATGCTAATGAACAGACAATGAACTGGGCACAAATCTCACGGCAGGTAGATAACGACAGCGTGCGAAAAGTCCTGACAGTTTCCGTGTTTGCGTTGATAAGCAGCAATAAGATTAGATTCGCTATCATGGCCATAATGACAGAAGTATATCTATCTGACACAATGCTCCGGCACACACGCTGCAGAATGCTGTTAGCAAAATGTCAGCTCTGCCGTGACCTGACTACCTGAGGAGGAACAGAACCAAACAAATAAAGATCCAGAATGGGCACATGAGGAGGTGACATAAAGATCCAGCTGCAGGGGCTTTTCTTTTGGATCAAAAATAAACAAAAACTTCTTATTTTAGGTTTCTGGGGAGGAAAGATTAGCAGTGTTCAGGGATGCGCAGGTTAATGAACACATACGGATGTGTGTGTGTGTGTGTGTGGTGAATTTCAGCTGGAGAACTGTAATTAGGGCTGGGCAAAATGACTATATAACATCAATATTGTGATAAATTATGTCAATAAATTATGTCACTTTTTAAACTTTAATCACAAACTGACTGGAAGGAGCTCACATGATGTTAAATGTTTGTTCATTTGCTTTTAGCAGCACTACTCTTTTAGAGTTTTTGTGGCAAAACCTTTATATCGTGATACATAAGAAATGCCATTGAGATGCGTGATAAGATTGCACACCCCTAACCGTCATCTTCTTCCTGAGCCACATGCAAGCTATCAGTCGCTTACTGGGTGAAAAATAACACTATGGATCAGTTCAGTGTTTCAAAATGGACGTCAATTACTATTAAACTGATACAACTGTACAATTGTAAATGTATTTTAAGGTACTGAATATTTATTAATTAGTATTAAATTAGTAGTAATTAGTAGTAAACAATATAATAATAAATTATTAATAAATAATATAATAATCATATACTTATATAAATAATATTAATGAAAACAAAAAACGAGCTGCATGATTAAGTGATAAAAAAATGGAGATTAGAATGAGAGTAAAATCAGTTTTTCCATTCTCAGGTCAAATCTCTGGTCTTTGGAAAAAGAAATATTTTAATAAAAAAAATTTTTCTAACTTTACACTTTATAACAAAACAAAAAATCAGACTGGAAAACAACTAGCCAAAGCAAGTGATAATTTTTTTTAAAATAATAAATTTAAAAAAAAGCAAAATGACTGTCATTTTTTTGTTACGGTGTTTTCTTTTTCACATGCAAAATTACAACATGTATTTTTTTCATTTGTGTGTCATTATACTCCTAATTAGCATACACATCTCCCTATTTAATATTTTTCTTATTTATTTTCATATAATTCTCTTTTACTTTTTAAAGGCTGAGGCATAACTTAAAACATCAGCGTATTTTGATAATCTCCACCTCTTTTGATAACCACACCACGCTTTATCAATTTCTCTCCTGCTCTAAAGGTCATGCGTCTTGCTTTATGTCTGAACGTTTATTATGATCATGAAAATGAATGGAGCTAAAGTGACATAAGAGTGGCCCGCTGGTGCAGCGTGTAGCTCTCCCGCCTCACAGCTCCTGTCTGTGTCTGCGTGGGTTTCCTCCGGGGTCTCCGGTTTCCTCCTAGCTCCCGAAAACATGCCGGTAGATGGACAGGTTACGCTAAACTACCCCTCGGTGTCAGTGCGTGGAAACGTGCATGACGTTCTACGACAGACTACGATTACCGAAAACGAATGAATGAATAATATTTCATTGAAATTATTAACAGTACAAATAATATTACTAAAAATGGATACAAAAAATCTTCCCATAATGGGGATCCTTCTTACAGAAGCCCTGAACTGCAAAAAAAAAAAAATAAGAACAAGAAATAAATACTGAATTGCTACATCATTATTTCAACTTAACGTATCATCATTTTGACTTAATACCTCGCTATTTCAAGAATTATGTCAAGTCATTTTTGTCTTAATATCTCATTATTTTTGACCAATCAGGGTATTTGAACGTAATATTTAATAGTCCACAATCTATCAATAAATTGTATTTATTGAATATTATTGAATTTACTGCCTTCATTACTGAATTTATTATATGTCTATTATGGAAATTATCTTATAATTCTTATTTCTCTACTGTTTCACAGATCATAGATAAGCCAGATGTTGATTTAGTGGAATTCAGTTCACACACACACATACACACACACACACACACACACACACACACACATATATATATACTGTACATACAGTATATGATCACTATGAGCGTTATGGAATTCTAAGTGTTAGGAGTCATAACCAGAAATAACAAGATATTTATATATTGAAATAATGAGATATTATGTCAAAATAAGGACACAGCACTTCATTTTTTTCACAACTTGCAGTTCAGGGCTTCCATACTTTCTGTACACACATCAGCACAAAGAAAAAGTGTAGATAAAAATGGTAAAATACTAAAACTGACTAAAAAGAGACTAAAATCACTTTTTTGCTTTATACTGTATTTCGCATTCCCAGGTCGATTAACCTGAACATCATAAAAAGTTTTATTTTATTTACTCTGTTTATTTTAACTATGTTGATTTTTGGTGATAATTTTGAATATTTTTAGTGTTTTGTGTGCTTCATGATGTGCATAATGTTAACAGTCATATGAAAAGTGACATCTTTTCTCCAGACTCACCGCTGCTGCTGTTATCGTCCACCAGTATGATCTCTTTGAGGAGGTGGCTGGGGGTTTTGCTCATGGCCGAGTGGATGGAGCGCAGGATGACGGACAGCGCCTCGTTGACGAAGATGAACACGATGCTGACCTGCGGCAGGTTCGAGGGGTACGACATGTTCTTACACCTGCACAAACAGAGCGGCACTCGTTAGGACATTTCTGACCCCGTGCTCTGACATGGTTACAGGCGAGGGTTTAATAAAACCAGAGTGCGAGAGTGTTTTTTCACACATCAGCCATGACATTCACTCGCGTTTTACTCTGTTCGCTGTGGAGAAAACCAGATGTGAGTAACTCTCTCACACCTCGGTGAAAAAGAGACATGCGGTAATTACAGGTGGCAGAATAGCACTTTTCTATTCAAAACTAACACCTCACACTTACGGATTGTCAAAACAGCGGCAGGGTGTCGACTACGGAGCTGCAGAGCGGTACGCCTCAACACCTCAAAAACGTGTGAGAAGGAGAGCTTTTTCACCTTTTTCAAACTTTCTCATCTAAGGGCTATATTCAGAGTTGAGTTAAGCACACGCAATAAGGATTTCATTCGGAAATGCACACATCTGCATACTGAGCTTAGACGTAATTACAGATTTAAGCATAATTCAGAAGTTACGCAAGGGGGCAGGGTTTTTAAAAAATCCAGCGCCACGATCTAACAGTTACATCTAACAACTATATGTTAAAATACATATTTTGGCTGTAAATATACTAAAAAAAAACAAACTAAGGAATGCCATTTGAGGCCAATATTTAACACATAAATATGACAACATTAATTTATTAACAGTATCGTCACTTTAAAGTGCATGAATTTTTTTTTTTTTTTTGCACAGTCTCTTAATCAGAAACATGGTTTCTGGACAGAATCCAGTCAAGGACAGAATCTAATGGATAAAATTATGAACACTTAGTGAGTAATAAGCGTAGCAGATGAGTTCTTGGTCAGCTTATCCTTCAAACCATCATCAACAGGAGAGTGCATCGAGTTAACCAAGACCTGATCATTATTTTATTGATGTGACAAATCAAAATAGTGCCAAACGAAATAAAAGCATCGCACACATTACAAGTTCATGACCTCGATTTAGTATCTAGTGGCTTCATTAAATTGTGTGTATGAAATAATTATCAGTGTGTGATATGAAAAAAGCAAACTAATATGACGTGCTGGATCAAATGCTACTTTATTAGCTGTTAAATAATAAGGCTGGAAGCCATTTTGTTTAATCACAGCAAATTTGGTTTAATTTATGTGATAATTACAATTAGATAAAGTGCAAATTTACCTGTGGAAATACTGATGTAACTCTGAGTACAGCCCTCTAGAACATACTTAGAATTTAAGTCCTTTTTGATTTTATTATACCCTATATGGCTAAAAGTTTATAGACACGTGACCATTGCGCTCATACAGTATGTGCTTGTAGAATAAAGCTCATTCCAGATTTATTCCCTCTTTGCTGTTATAATAAGCTCCACTCTTCTGGGCTTTCCACTAGATTTTGGCTGTTGGGATTTGCTCATTCACCCAAAACAGCATTAGCTATATTAGTAATTAGCGGAAGTCAGGGATCTGTGCAGGACACTCGAGTTGTTCTACTCCAGACTTAGCAAACCATGTCTTCATGGAGCTGGCTTTGTGCACAGGGGCATTGTCATGCTGGAACAAGTTTGGGCCTCTTAATTCCAGTGAAGGGAAATTATAAAGCTACAGAATACAAAGACTTTCTATACAGCTGTGTCCTTAAAGCTTTGTGGCAACAGTTTGTGGAAGAACCACATACAGATGTGATTGCCAGGGTCCATAAACGTTTATACATAGTGGTTCTAGGTTTCTAACCAGCTTGTGGCAGCCATACATGCCATATGTGATAAATTTTTCAGGACAAGCTAGTTTTTAGCATGTCTCACCCTTCAGGTCTGTAGTCGGGGATGGCTCGGTCCATGGGCAGGCGGTCACTGAGGTAGCCGTTGTAACCGTAGTACTGAAACATCTTGAGGGCGACGCGGCGACTCTCGGAGTTCAGATCCTGACCCCAGTGGCTGAAGAGCGAGGAGTCTGAGAATGATCGGTCCTCCTGATTACTGTCTGATTTCAGCGGAGTTTCTGTCAGGGTCAGAAAAGGTCACACACACACACATTAACATCTTCTGCAACTATTGCTTAGATGATCAGTGCTCGTGCCAAACCAAATGAAACCCACAGAAATGCAAGGTGACATTATTCTATTCATTTTTAGCACACTTAATCTGTCTTATCTCTACTTCAAGCCCTGATTTGTTCAATTCTGATCGGACAAAAATTTAAAATAAATGTGTGTGCAATGAGAATAATTTTTTTGGAGCATTTTGGAACTGACTTCAGTGTGACTCAATGACATTTATTCACATTATATACAGTATTATTTGTGCTAAGAAAATTAAACAATGTTTTTTTTTTAATGAAAATATAATTTAACTACTTACGAGCTAACTGATTCAAACAGGTTTACTAATCGCCAGCCGTCATTACATAATAATCTGTGTATGTTCTTTTATGAATCAATATCCATTTTGAAATAAACAAATGTAAAACTAAAAGTGTGAATCATTTTCGGTGTGTGGAATCGACTCCAAAGCCTTGGGGTTGACTCTTAGTTTTCAAAGCCTGGAATCAGTGAATCGACTCGTTGCGGGATTGACTTCATGACCATTTTGAAATAGAGAAACAAACAAAAAAACAGACAACGAAAAACAAGTTTTTTCTTTGTTCCATTTTATTTCCACAAAAACAAACACAGCTTTATTATTATTATTTCAGATGAAGCAAGCATTCAAATCCTGAGTTCGCAGCTTTTTCCATTCTGAAGAGTAAAATGGGAAATACGAAAAACGAAAATTGTTCCATCCACACACGCGAAGGTCACCAGCAGGGGGAGATGCAAGGATTTGAACAGGCCAAGATATGAGGAAAATCACTAAACGGCATCGGAAAGATGGCATCACTGAAGCTGTATCCGTAACCGACGGTCTTTTTCCGAGTATCATCAAATGTAATACCCCTTTTCACAGATTCTACATCATTTTAATCCAAGTGCAAATATGTATCTGAGGAAGTGAAGTAGCCAGAGAAATCTCCACACACAGAGTAGGATTTAAACGTGTAAGAACGAGAAATGTGCAGTTTGCGTTCCCGGCATTTCAGAAATGTGCTGTAATTAAATCAATGCCATTGTCGTGTTGTGTAGAAATGTCATGTAGTTAATTAGTTAGGCTCCTCTAAAGCACTGCTGAAGAAATCTAAGGCTGAAGGCGGTTATACATCCTGAGAGACAGAGAGAGAGAGAGAGAGAGAGAGAGAGAGGGAGAGAGAGAGGCATTGTGGGAGGTCAGTGTGCTGTAACAAACATTCAGCATACAGTAGGATGGAGAAAAACAGAAAGCCGGGATGAGCTGTAATTAAATCAGTGTCACTGTGGGCTTGTGTAGCGGCGCACATTTATTACGCTTGTTACACGCCGTACGGGACGTGTGTGTGTGTGTGTGTGTGTGAGGGAGGTGAAAATAAGAGCCAGCGGTGGAGAAAGTGCGAGTTTTCAGCATGCAGGTGAGACGGGAGGAGCTCGGGCTGAAACAAAGACACTTCTGTTCCAGCGCCTCGGAGTGAATGTTGAACCCTGACCAGCACCGAGACACACTCATACGCTGGTACAATGTCTGCTTCAAGCCATCAAGTGAGCCTGTATACTGTTTACACAACATGTCATTTCAGCGTCTAGACCCTCTCGCTGGTGCAAAAGTATCCCCCCCCCCCTGGAGCTGCAGTTTCAGCAAAAAAGCGACAACGTGGTATTTATGATTTTCTATGCAAATTAGGTATGATGTATGATTCCTCGGATCGACCCTATGGCGCGTATGGTCCGACGTTTCTTCACTTCCCCGCTCGTAACTTCAGTTCGTACCGGCATTTATGGTTTGATGCATGAAAAACTGGAAGAAAAGCTCATAACATTAGACCGCTCTTTAATTGTTTATAGAGATGTTACAGAGAAAAATAAGCTTGGAAGGAAGTAGCAGGGATCATTGGTGTGTCTGCATAGCTATTGCCAATGAAGCTAGTATGAAGCCGAGCACATAGCATGTAAATCAATTTTAATGCTTTTTAAACAGAAGTGGTGTGTATAGTTTGCGTAGTGAGCTGTATACTATACAATCTGGCTAATAATCAAATGTCACAGTGTAGGGTGATACATGCTATAAACCTTAAAGCAGTTAACAGTGTTCGATGAATCTGTAATCTGTAAAAAAAAAAAAAAAAAAAAAAAAGTGCTGTAATTAAATCATTATGTCCTTATGTCCTATTTAGAAATGCTGTTAAACCCATTTAACACACTCCAGAAAAAAAGAGATGTGCCTTGCCTGCAAAAATAGCACAGCAAATTAAAGACGTAAATATCAGGGAGTGGTGCTGAGCAAACTGAAGCCGTGTACACACAGCCGGTCTCTGTAGAGTCGCTGCTCTCACAGGAAATGGAAAGAAAAACAAGACGAGAACCTGCATCGTCTCTTAAGTCAAAGCCTGGGTTCAGAGTCAGATTTATAACAGAGGAGTTTAGGGTTTGAGGTAACGTTGGTGTTTCTCAGGAACACGACAAGCTGCGTTTCTGTCTTATTACCTTAATAAGAGAAAAACAGAGGCTGGTGAAAGAATGATTCCTTAAAGATGCTATAATGTAATGAAAACAGCAACTTGTTTTACAGATGTATAAATGGATAAAAAGTATAATGTGTCATACTTTAATGAATAAAAAGTCAACGATTCTGTGAGAGTCTGTGATTCAGTCTGTGATACGGTGAGATTCAGGCTGTGATTCAGTCCGTGATTCAGTGAGATTCAGTCTGTGATTCAGTCTGAGATTCGATGAGATTCAGTCTGTGATTCAATTAGATTCAGTCTGTGATTCAGTCTGTGATTCAGTGAGATTCAGGCTGTGATTCAGTGAGATTCAGGCTGTGATTCAGTGACATTCAGTCTGTGATTCTATGAGATTCAGTCTGCGATTCAGTCTGTGATTCAGTGAGACTCAGTCTGTGATTCTACGAGATTCAGTCTGCGATTCAGTCTGTGATTCAGTGAGATTCAGTCTGTGATTCAGTCTGTGATTCAGTGAGATTCAGTCTGTGATTCTACGAGATTCAGTCTGCGATTCAGTCTGTGATTCAGTGAGACTCAGTCTGTGATTCTACGAGATTCAGTCTGCGATTCAGTCTGTGATTCAGTGACATTCAGTCTGTGATTCAGTCTGTGATTCAGTGAGATTCAGTCTGTGATTCTATGAGATT
This sequence comes from Pangasianodon hypophthalmus, assembly GCF_027358585.1. NCBI lineage: Eukaryota > Metazoa > Chordata > Actinopteri > Siluriformes > Pangasiidae > Pangasianodon > Pangasianodon hypophthalmus. The sequence continues at coordinate 6,429,008 of NC_069720.1, forward strand.
CAGTCTGCAATTCAGTCTGTGATTCAGTGAGATTCAGTCTGTGATTCACTGAGATTCATTCTGTGATTCAGTGAGATACAGTCTGTGATTCAGTGACATTCAGTCTGTGATTCTATGAGATTCAGTCTGCAATTCAGTCTGTGATTCAGTGAGATAGTCTGTGATTCAGTCTGTGATTCAGTGAGATACAGTCTGTGATTCACTGAGATTCATTCTGTGATTCAGTGAGATACAGTCTGTGATTCAGTCTGTGATTCAGTGACATTCAGTCTGTGATTCAGTCTGTGATTCAGTGACATTCAGTCTGTGATTCAGTCTGTGATTCAGTGAGATTCAGTCTGTGATCCAGTCTCAGATCCACCACAGGAACCTTTCCGCAAACTGCAGTCGTGCCTTCAACTAAGGAACTTTAGTCCATCACAAGAACCTTTTCAGGAACTTTAGTCATGTTTCCACCAGAGAAAAAACAGAACAGATTTAAGTTCCTGCTTGTCTACGTGTCTAAGTTCTCTAAGCTAATGTCCCAGCATGTCTACAAAATATCTATAACAATCTAATAAGATATTATTAAACTTTGTTTTATATCTGAGGTGGTGCAGCACAAGTGATAAAGCAAACCTTTCCATCCTTTTCCTTCTGAAGGAGTGTGTTCTGTGCTCACTTCTAGCAGCTCACAGCAAAAAGGCCTGAAGTGTGAAACTGCATTTTGTCTGCATGCAGATGATTTAAAAGTCGAATGCTAATGCTAACACCATATTAGCGCAACAACATAAAAGCAATAAACAGCTTCACGCTGCCTCATCCAGATTTGCTGCTGGCGCAGTTTTTTCTGCATGCTGAAATATTATACAGTGTCAGTTGCCCAGATGTGTCACTGACTATTTTTTTACAGTTTGGTGGAAATGCAAAGCAGGAATTCGGGGGATTTGTTCAGGAACTGTGTAGTTCTTGGTCAGAAAGTTCCTGAACCTCAGTGAACACTAGCATCAATGCTGAAAAGTGGAAAACACAGGAAAAAAGTGAGGACTAGTATAAAGAGTAATGCTGAACATATTTTATACTACAGCGCTGAACATTTATGGAAGGAGTCTCCAGTGTCAACACTTTGAAATCATCTGAGTTAAAGCTGTAGCTATAAGTTTTTTGACTTAGCGGTTTCTCAGGAACATGACAAGCTGCGTTTTTTTTTCTACAACTACAAGAGAGTGAGGAAAAACGGAGGATGGTGAGGAAGTGATGCTCTACAACATTAAATGTAACTATAAATGGATAAAAAGTATGGGATGTTGCTCATTAATGTAAAAAAAATATTGTAGCTGTTGGCAGATCGCTGTCGTATAAGAAGAGTAAAACACTTCAGGATACTAAAAGGACATGATATAATGAATGGTGGCAAAATCACTGACAATCAAATTCACTCTAAGCCTAACTCTCAGTGTGTGTGTGTGTGTGTGTGTGTGTGTCCATTAAAGCTGAAAAGGTCACAGCTGCAGTCCTGCCGTGTCGACACATGGGTTTAAGAACAGCTATAAACCGTATAAAGCCCATTAACAGAGAGATCAGCGAGCTCACACCCTCCACTTCCATGACACCACATAAAACTGTTCACATTTCTCTACAAAAGTTGCCATGACAACCGAACACTCCCCTGTCAGGATGAGAGAGGTGGTGCGATAGCCAGAGACTACAGCGGGAAAACAGAACGCTGAGGCAGCGTGCACAAAGAAATAAATAAATAAATACAACTAATTTAACTCATAATGTAAAAGCATTTCCTACAGATATACTGTTAATTGTAATTGTTAAGGTTCAGATTCTCTCTCTCTCTCTCTCTCTCACACACACACACACACACACACACACACACACACACACTGAGTGGCACTAGCAAACACAGGTGATCATGTAGTCGAGACAAACACAGTAGATGCTGAGGAAGCTGATGATTTGTGCACTTGAGCTGAGTGAAAAGATCATATCAGTATCGTGATAAATGATATCATGACACTCTTCTGAGATCTTGTCAGTATCATCAAACATTTTTTTTATTTATTTTTTGAAAGTAAATTACGAAAAGTTATCTTTTTTTTTTTTTTTTTTTACTGATTTTCAGTTTTTTTAATGCATTTTTTTCTCCCTTTCAGTGTTCATTTTTTGTAAATTAATTGATTATATTAATGTGTCATGATTTATAATAACAAAATAGTCCATAATACTGATACTTTTTCAGGACATACTGAACTTTTTCAGGAACTTTAGTCATGTTTCCACCACGAGAACATTTCAGAAACTTTAGTCCACTGCAGGAACCTTTTCAGGAAATTTAGTCATGTTTCCACCACAAGAACATTTCAGAAACTTTAGTCCACTGCAGGAACCTTTTCAGGAAATTTAGTCATGTTTCCACCACAAGAACATTTCAGAAACTTTAGTCCACTGCAGGAACCTTTTCAGGAAATTTAGTCATGTTTCCACCACAAGAACATTTCAGAAACTTTACGTCCACCACAGGAAACTTTTCATGAACTTTAGTCATTTTTCTACCACAACAACATTTGAGGAACTTTAGTCCACCACAGGAAACTTTCCAGGAACTTTAGTCCACCACAGAAACCTTTTCAGAAAATTTAGTTCACCACAGGAACCTTGTCAGGAACTTTAATCGTGTTTTGACCACAATAAACTTTTCAGGAACTTTAGTTGTGTTTCCACCACAGGAACCTTTTCAGGAACTTTAGTCATGTTTCCACCGCAAGAACCTTAGGAACCTTAGAGAGAATGACAATTTTTGTCATAGTGCCCATCGAGTAGATCTAATGTACCTTTAATAAGCCTCTATCACCTGGATATAGAGATAAAAATCCAGTAAAGCTTTATAACTACGCTACATGCTCCTTTCTAGGAAAGGATACGTACATAAAGGGACAATAGGTGTACTCTTAACAGTACCCTTTTCTTTCTGAGAGTGTAAGTGCATAAAACGCTGGTGTTAAAATATTTCAGAAATGCATTCAGTATGAATTATCCTGGTCTCTTATTCATCACACACGCTTTTCATTCTCACTCTAGCACTGCTTAAATCAAAGTAATGGCCGAAAAAATACTAAGAGAACATGATTATATTAATGTGTCAAGCTTTATATAACACAATGGGCCATAATACTGATATTTTCAACATGTGGTAAATAATGTCGTTCAATTTAAAATGTCACTTTTCCCCTTTATAATGTTTCCCATGTGCAAATAGTGAAGCCCATTAAGAGATTTTTATTCTTTTTTCTCCCGTCTGGGAACGGCCGCTTGTAAACTGCTCAATATTTAGTCCATATCCATATAATCCTCTGTGGAGTCTGGCGACAAGCTGAGAAAATTCCAAGCTGTGTGTGCTCGTGTGTGTGTGTTTCTCTTACTGTTAGCACTGTGCTGATATTTATTCAGAGAGCACTAGCAGCTCCACAGTGGGGCGTGTGTGTGTGTGTGTGTGTGTGTGAGAGAGAGAGAGAGAGATGGGGGTGTTCAGGAAGGTGTAGGCTGGCTGTGTGGGAGTTTCCGAGTCTGCGCCAGTTTTCGACAGGCAGCAGGACTGAGTGGCCAAGAATGATCCAAATGTCCCCGTGTGGTGCTAAATCACCTCCCACGTGATCATATTAATAGCGTGAGCAAAGCAGAAAGTGTAAAAACAAAATCATAATGGGATGACGAGTGGAAAGTCGGTTTGTCTCTCACTTGTTTCTCCTTTTTTTCCCTTATAGTTTGACTTGTGCATTTTGTTCGACAGTCAGTAGTCAGGGGACCAGTTCTCTTGATTTTATATTAATGTAACTGGAGCTGCATGAACACCGCATGTTCTTTATTTAGGCTATTCCAGTCCTCGTGGTCATAATTCATAGCATCGGTCAAATCACAAGCAGGCAATATTAATCAAGGGATATCATTCATCTTCATTCATCTTCAAGTGAGCGCTTTATTCTCTTCAGTGTGGCCGTGGATCTAGAGAATATCCTGGGAACACTGGGTACGAGGTGGGAAAAATTGCCCCAAGTGGGACGCCAGTCCATCGCAGGGCATCGTTCACACACTCATTCACATACTCTTCCACATCTGGGGCAATTTAGCGTGGCTAGTCCACCTACTTGCATATTTGTAAACAGTGGGAGAAAAACTGGAGAAAATGGTGGACCCCAATACAGACACAGGGAGAACTCCACACAGCTTAAGATCTTAGGATCAAATCCAGAACCCTGGACAGGATTATGGGTGGGTGGTGTGACAAAAATATCATATCATGATACTTAAGGACATTACTATGATACACGATATGTATCACAATATAGACCCATGAGCCAAAACATTATGACCATACAAAGATGTTTTTAAGATGTTCCTGTTTAAGTAGTTATTGTACTGTATTTTGCTGTTTGCACATGTTTGCATGTGCACTTTATGTAGTAATGTGTAGTCTCATGTAGTTCTGTGTCGTTTTATGTAGCACCATGGTCCTGGAGGAACGTTGTTTGGTTTCACTGTGTACTGTACTAGCTGTATATGGTTGAAACGGCATTAAAGCCACTTGACTTGAATCGACTTGAAATGAAGTGAATAATGTTGATTATATTGTAACAGCGGCACATGTCAAGGTCTGGGATATATTAGATGGTAAGTAAACAGGTGGTTCTCATAGTCGACGTGTTGGATACGGGAGAAATGGGCAGGCGTGAAGACCTGAGCGACTTTGACAAGAGCCGGATCATTATGGCCAGGCAACTTGGTCACAGCGTCTCTGAAAATCTCAGAAAAAAATCTCAGAAAATGTTAATGACCTTTACGGGAGGAATGCGTCACAACACACAGTGCACCACACCCTGCTGTGTATTCAGCTGCTTAGCCGCAGACTGGAGCTTGAAGCAATGGACCTGGGCCTGGACCTTAGAGCAATGGAAGAAGTGATGGTACCAGGATGCAAGCCGGCGGAGGGAGTGTGATACTCTGGGCAATGTTCTGCTGGGAAAACTTGAGTCCAGGCATTCAAGTGAAAGTCAGTTTGACACGTGCCACCTACCTAAACATCACTGCGGACCAGGTACGCCCCTTCATGGCAATGGTATTCCCTGACAGCAGTGGCCTCTTTCAGCAGGATAATGCGCTCTGCCACAACGCACACATTGTTTGGGAATGGTTTGACGAACAGGCCAAAATTTCATTAAAATGAAACACGCCACAATAAGAGCCACGACCCAAGGAGACTTGTTACAGTGGATTTTAAGTCTGTGATGATAAATGTTAGAAACACTGGACAATAAATAACTACTGGCTTTATTTTTGTGGAAAAGTTGGAATGGCACTAAATAAAAGATGGGTGATGGAATCTTCTTTTAATAGATGATCGATGTTTCTCAACAGCAAGAACGTGACAAAATGTTCAAACGCACAAGAACATGAGAACAGAGAATTAAAACAAATGAATTAAAACAGAGTTACAATTCACCTGGGATTATGGGTCTTTTTGACAAGTCAGAGGCTGAAACGTCCACCATATCTGGGTATTTCTCAGAACCTGAATTCTGCTCTGTTGTATCTGGCAATGAAACATTGGTCAAGAACAAATAATCTTTTGAGAAACTTTGGCTGTGGGACTGGGCAGTGAAGTGTCACAAGCAGCTCAAATTCTTATGAGTTTCTGCCTCCAAAACTGCAGTGAAGACAAACAGCCTCCTCATCGCCAGAGTTCCACAGAGTTACTGCAAGCCAGGCTAGTTAGTTAGTCGATAATAGTTAAGACTGGTGCAAGAGTTTTTATGGTTACAGTGTGCATGTCGTGAGTCGCTTTTTTTCCATATCAGTCTAGAAAAGTGCTCTGGCCAGAGCTTTTTGTGTTAAAAAAAAAAAAGTGTGTAAAATCAAACTGGTTACTGAAAAACATAACAATGCAGATTCATAGTGGTGTACACACTCACACACACATCTTCCTGACATTGTTCTCCATTAGCACACATCCGAGACAGAAATGGTGGAAGAGGAGGAGACACCGGATGGCTGGAGTATAGACACACAAAAATACACGGCTTCCAGAGAAGGGAAATGGTGTTAACACAGGTTTTCAAAAAAGAATTATGGCTGTGATTATTTTTAGTTCTTGTGGTCCTTTCGAGTATTAGTATAAAGTGAAAGCAGAGGTGGACAAATCAGTAGCCTGGACAAGCTGATTTTGTGTTCAGACTCTTTTTTTATTCATAGTTGTCCAGTGGAAGTTGTCCTCTGGTAGTTTTAAGAACCAGAAAAAAAACAAAAGTTTTCATTTTGGCATGTAGCTGTGTTTAACCCTCAATAAACTGTTTTCATTTTGATTAATTAGCTTGTAATAGAACCAAGCAAAATAAACAGCAGCACAATGCTGTCATATAATTATGATGTCATAATAAACGGGAAGAAAATGGCCCAACTGCCAAGCGACTCTGCCTAGAGGAAGCAACAAGGGGCCAAGGGTAACTCTCAACAAGATGCTCCCACCACCATGCTTCACTGTGGGAATAGTATTCTCAGGCAGCGTTAGGTTTTTAGGGGAGGTGAATACTTACGCAAGCCACTGTTACTCTTCTGCTAGCACAACATGGAGTCACCTCATGGTTAAACATATCGAGAGAAAATAAAAATGCCAGTTATAATCAAATAATATTTTTTATGTGTAATATGAAGATAGAACACTACATCTTATGGTTAAAACTGGCTTTTTTGCTGAGGTCACAAACATGATGTTCTACCTTTGACACTTTGTTAAAATAATGATGAATGATGATCATAACTCATTCGTTACTCGTAGTCTATATTAATGCACTTAACTAGCTAGCTTCTCATATGTTGTTACATTACGTTTGCTGCCACTCTTTAACCTAGCCTATAAGTAGCATTTTGGCAGTGAAAACATGGGACTGGGAAGCACACTGGAGCTTTTTACTTGGCCAGTGTTTTACATAATAAATTTATGATTTAAATTTACCGAACTTGTGTCATTTGAGGAACTTCTTCAGTTCTGATGATGACAGAAGTCTTGAATGAGCAGCAAAAACATCTGAACTACAGCACAATTGTACTACCCGAGTTTACTACTAGACCATATTAAAGTCCAAAAAACAACAAAATCGTGAGTTCCCCAAACACAAAAGCACTCCAGTTTTCTGAGTTTGTACCACATGTGAGAAAAACTTTTTCTGAAATTTCTGAAAAAAAACAAAGAGGTCAAAATAGATTATTTTTGTTCACAGACACAGTCATGTCATCCACATCAGTCAGATTACATGAAGTTTTTTTTTTTTTTTTGCTTTCTCCTGACTCTTGTGTTAGAGAGCCGTGTTTGAAAGCTGAACAGTTTTCTTTAGTTTCATAAACAATGCAATTTCTCCTGCGGCATTTCTGCTTTCTGTGGAAATGAAGGAACAAGTGAAAACACTTCAGACGGACTGTGCAGGAAGGTTATGCTCACAACAGACTCGAGTGTCAGTGGCTCACAGCTAACTAACTCTCTTTCTCACACGGATTGAGCCAAAACTGAAGCTATTAGAGAAGAGTTGCTTATTGCAAAGAGTTGCTTTGTGAGTATTTGAAAACCTGGTCATTGATTGGCCTTACAGTAAGTGTTACTAAACATACCTTTTACATATAATAGTCACTGGCGAGTTTTTAGCAATACAGACTTGACTCACTTGTCACATTCATGTATTTAGTTTCGTATATTTAACTTGTTTAGTAATTGGAAATTTAATCGTTATTACATAATATTGAATGCTTGTTTAGGAGCATTTGACTTTCCTACAATAGGCCTCATTTATGAAGCTGGATACGAATGGATTTATTCGTAAATCATTCATACGAGCGTTTACACAAGAAATTTGGTATTCATGAAATCCTGTGAATTCTGAAAAACGTTCGTATCCTACTTGCGCTCCTGAGGGTGTGTAAATTTACGCACAAGAAGACTAACTAATGTAAACCTCAACCTGATCGACTTCAGATCCTATATTATGCATGGATTACTGCACTTTTATATATGGAATATACAGTCGTTAAATTTGATATTGTTATTACATGTCACGTATTCCCCCTCATGCCGAGCGCTGAATGCTGCGGCTCTCAGTGTGCATCGCAGTTCTCAGCTCTACGGCGCCTACTTCTCTGTTGTCATGTTTGTTTACGTTAACGTGCATTTTGTTTTGGTTCACGTCTTGTTTCCGCCCATGTTTTGTCATTGGTAATCTCCCTAGTGTGTGATGATTACTTTCACCTGTTTTCAGTTTCCCCCTTGATTAGGTTTTGTCTTTAAACCCCCGTGTTTCTTTGTTCGTTGCGAAGTAACGTTTAGTGTCCATTACCTGAACTGTGTGTTGATATTCTGGTTTTGATCTCGGCTTGCTATCTGGTTTTTTGCATGCTTTGGATTTAGCCCTGATGTGGTTGTTTACAGATCACCTGACCTTTTGCCTGTTCCTGATTACGAGTTTTGCTTCATGTTTTGGATTTGTTTGACAATTATCTAATAAAAATCTAAGCTGCATGGCATTACATTTACAGCGTTTAGCAGATGGCCTTATCCAGAGTGACTTACAGAAGTGCTTTGGAGTCTCTATCAAAAACACATCCTCATGCTAGTTCACTAGATCAGGAATATTTTGTAAAAAAAAATCAGTTGTTTTATATTACTGACATTAATTAAAGAATATGAAAAATAAAGAAATCGAGCCAACACAAAACCATAAATTAAGGTAAATAAAAATAGTCATTCAGTTATGACAAAAGAAATGGTGCTGTATGAATGAAGGATTATTATTATTATTGTTGTTATATATTATAAAATGGGTGTCACTACATGCAAATGAGCTTTGCAATTTTCCATTGATCAACATATGCACGCAAGTATAAAGAAAATCAGCGTTTCTGAACTTTTGTAAATCCAGTGGAAACTTCTTGTATGGTTTGGTTTACGCTAAGATTTACACACAACTTTACTAAAAGATTGATAAATAATTGTTTCTCCCCCTTTTTCTTCTTCAGACTTACTGTGTTTCAGGAGTGTGTGAGGTCATGTGGTAACATCTATGCTCACTGGTCACCATAATTTATGTTAAATATATTATTAATTGTCCCTATAATCCATATATGAAAAGCAACAATAATTTTTTTAATTCATGATACATTGCCAATAAGTAAGGAATAAAACTCTATCATGCTGTTGTAGGAAAAAATTAACAATGGGTTGGCGTGAAGAAGCAAAGTCACCCTGAAGTTGATTATTTTCTAATAACAGCACGTCTTTAAGTTTGCCAACAACAATTTGCCAACAATTACAATTTTTATCAGTTTATAGTTACATTTATGTAGTGGAACATTCACGAAACAAGTAAGTTCCTGTTCTCACTTACGTTATAGCAGCTACAACCAGTTGTTCCCTCACCAGCTTGACTTTTTTCACTCTCTTGATGTAAAAAATACCAAAAATGCAGAGAAACTGTAAACTCCCCTGTGCGGAAGACTTTCCTGTGTCAAAAAACTCACTGTTACAAAGCGCTGACACTAGAGACTCCTTCCATAAATGTTAAACAAACATCTCCTTACAGACAAGTTCACCATATCAATGATTATACACATATTTTTTTTCAGCCGTTTATGTGGAGCATCCGCCGTACAAGTCTGTGTGTAACTTGCTACTATAGAAACAACAGCATACATCCGTGCTATAAATGATATTTTTAGTTCAGCTTATTGGATGATAATATATACAGTAACATTTTTTTTCAGGAGTTGTTAGTCTTGTATGGCTCCTGAGGTCTTCAAACCTGCTCTGTCTACACACACAGTGATCGATAACTTTTTTTTTTAATCTGATGAGCGTGAAGGGGTGGATGTGCTCTTAATCGTGCCCGTAGGTTTAATTTATTACATCCTGCAACCCTGCACTCATCCATCATGTTTAATGTGTGTGCCGAGGCCAGCAAAACTAACCCAATATGCATCAGTGGATGGCAGTGAGCCTAAACACCCTGAAGTGGACACAACACTGTTAATCTAATGAGCTGGAAAAAAAAAGCCTTCATGGAATAAGCTGAAAACTTTCAGTGTTGATTATTCTGAAAAGACGCAAGAACGTTTCATTATTTTTATTCATTTATAAAAAGACGTCTGTCTCAATTTGTGCAAATTGTTCAAAGAAAAATCCGACAATAACTTGAGTTTCAGCTGAACCACAGCCTAAAGCTACTGTGGAGATAATTATCTCCGTCCAACTCGTACGCTTCTGCTCTTCCTGTGGATTTTATATTTATATTACGTTTCTCATTTGGTAATGGAGCTTTTGCTCACCTCGCTCAAATTAGATCAAAATATCCAAAGCCGGTTAGGGAGCGAGTGCTGTTAAAACCTTCATTCCTACCTATTATCGAAAAAAAAAAAAAAAAAACTGTGAATAAAGAGATCTCTGGGTCTGTGCTGTAGCAGCTGAATCTTTGTGTGGGAAATAATCACATTCCACTGTATCATGGGATAATATAAGTGAAGGAAAGCAAGAATAGGAGAGGAGGATGTGTGTTTGGAGTCTTGCTGCAGTAGAAGCGCGTACCTCTATCCTATCCAATTATATCCACCAGCGAAGGTAGATATTAGATTATAGTGAAGGATTAAAACAGACAAACACAGCTCTGACTGGAGGTTTCTGAAAAGGCTACTTACACTGAGAGAAAATTATAACTGACACATGAAAGCATAGGTCTAATCATCTTGCATAAACAAAAGACATTTTCACAATAGATGACATGTAATATCATACATATTCATACATATTCAGTGATGCTTTTCTAAAACATTAACAAAGTGGCAGCAAAACAGTGACACTTATTTAAAACATTAACCCAATGGCAGCAAAACAGTGACACTTTTATAACTTTTAAAAAATGGCAGCAAATCAATGACAATTGTTTAAAAAGTCAACAAAATGGCAGCAAAACAGCAATGCTTTTTTTTCTCCAAACATTAACAGAATGGCAGCAAAACAGTAACAGTTTCTTAAAGTAACAAACAAAATGGCAGCAAAACAGCATCCCTTCTTAAAAATGTTAGCAAATTGGCAGCAAAACAGTGACACTTTTTTTTTAATGTAAAAATGGAAGCAAAACGGCGACACTTCCTCAAAAAGTCAACAAAATGGCAGCAGAACAGCAATTTTTTCCCCCAAACATTAACAATTTGGCAACAATATGGCAAAAGCATTAACCCAATGGCAGCAAAACAGTGACACTTTTATAACTTTAACAAAATGGCAGCAACTTAATGACAATTGTTTAAAAAGTCAACAAAATGGCAGCAAAACAGAGACGCTTTTTAAAAATAATAATGAAATGGCAACAAAACAGTTTCTTAAAATGCCAAACAAAATGGCAGCAATCAGCATCACTTTTTAAAAATGTTAACAAAATGGCAGCAAAACAGTGACATGTCTTTAAAATGCTAATAAAAAGGCAGCATAACAGTGACACTTCTTTGAAATGCTAGAAAAATGGCAGGCCCTTGCATTTTTGTTCATCAGCTCACATTTTACAAGTAGTCCTATCAAAAAGCAAGTTGGAAAAAGTTAAAATTTTCAGAAAAGCGCTCGGTGACATCAATTGCAAAAAAAACGCTTCTTGCAGCACTACACACTTCTGTCCGTTAACAGGAACTACACGTGACAAACAAGCTTTTTAAATGAAGAAACTAGACACACTCAGAATGGACTGTTTTATTCTTCTTACACCACAGCGATCTGCCAACAATTATAATTACTTTTTATTAATTTTATAATAACATTTAACGTTGTGCAACGTACGTCAAACTCTTTTCACTTAGGTTATAGCAGCTATAAACAGTCGTCCCCTCACTGGTTCTTTTTTTCTCTCTTAATAAGACCAGCTTCTCATGTTACTGAGAAAACCGCAAAGCATAAAGTCCTCTGTCCTGAAGGTGTCCTGTGGCAGAAGATTTACTGACTGTTACACAGCGCTGACACATAAATGCTAAATAAATATCTCCTTACAGAAAACTTTACCACATCACCAGTTATACACTGTTCTTTGTTAAATAACAAAATATCTTTTATCTGTTATTTTACATCACGTGGCGCGTCCTGTGTACAAATCACTGTGAATGAGCTGTTACTATGGTAACCATAACATATTAGAACTAGCTGCACTACTGTCAGAGCTCCTGCTATAGAAAATGAATCAATACCTTCAGAATTGAGAATTCAACAGTGTTGTAGTACAAAGAAGTGCATCACAATACTGATAATACACAGAAATATTGCCCAGCCCTTACTGAAGTGAAAGGAATGCTACTTCCTTTAAAGATCATTAATCTAAGCTACCAAACCTGACCAGAAATTGCATGAAATAAGGATCTGAGTAGATTCTGATAAATTCATCTCTCTTTCAAACTTCACTGGTAAACTATGCAAAGAGCTCAGGCTCTGTTTCATCCACCGAACCACTGGCTCATATATCAGATCGCCCAAATGAATGTGAGCTCCATGACCGGGAACGAGGCCTCTCATCACGGCACGGTTATTTCAGCCACCGCCGGCGTTCATAAATAATGCACAAGCCGAGACCATTACTGCCTCCAGCACAACGAGCTGCTGGGAATCTGCTACAGGTCACTCAAATCTCGTCGCCGTCATATTGATGAAATGAGTTTCTCACTGAGAAATAAATCACTTCGAAATGAAGAGCATCACACACGAGCTTGAGCGAGGTTGATCTTGAAGAGAAGCTGCTACGTAAAGTTCAAAGTGCTGTGCTCTCTTAGCTGAGAAGAGAGCTTTAAAGATATCTTGTGTCACTTCTAGCTGGTTCACCTCGATGTCACAATAAATCACCTCAATCCTTCAGGTCACTTTCAAACCTTCTTGAATTTTCCTCCATCACTAAAATAAACCTGTAAAATAAAACTCTTATCTTTTTTTTAACTGTTATCTGAAATCATAGCCATCTAATAAGCTGCACTGTTACTGCACTGGCTCATGAGAACACTGCAAGGAACATCACAGTGGCGGTGGATGTCCATGTGACGAGACTCAGAAGAACTTTTATGGAGAAGAAACCTGTTGCCTTTAGTGATGAGTGATGAATCAAAAACATATTTCATTACAACATTACGATTACAATATTGTTACGCAAAACAACAGAGCAATAGCTTGTTTTGTCACTCAACATTTTCCAGCGATGTCATACTTAACATCATATTAACAAGAAATCCAATATAGAAGTAGTGGAGACATTGGGGCAAACATTGGGACTCAAAAGTCCCAGAATGCAATGGAGGTATACGACGCTGAGTTAAGGCAGAAATTCGGCTCGGCTAGTTAGCAATGTTACTGATGGTGGTATTAGCATGAAAGTTTTAGAGCTTTAGAAGCTGATCTGCTTGAGAAGAGTGTACAGATTAACTGACTAAAGCACCGCCGCATCACTCTCAAGAATACTATTACACCAAGGAAAAAAAAAAAGTGAAATGTAATACACAAACGGTATTGTTTTTTCATTAGTGACATTAGTGACACCCCAAAGTGTTTTATTCCTTATGTATCAAACAAGAGATTACGGGGACATGCCTGCCCTTGAAGCTGCTTGTTCTGATCAGCATGAAAACACTGAAATGCCATCATGCTGTGAACAAACAGAAGCAGTGGGGCTTTACTGCAGCTCAGCTGCTTCAGGTGTTACCGCACATGATTCATACAAATACTCATCACTCCACTGCTGAAATATTTATGAGTGGATAAGAGCTCGCCAGAGTATGATAAAATGGCCTCCCGTCACTGTAGCGAGGCTTTCTTCGATCTTGCTCTGCAATGTATGACTCGTACAGAGAGTGAGCTGATTCGAGTGTGGAATTGTCACATAGAAACGAATAGAACTGTATTGTTTCCTGAGTAGTGCAACAAAAAAGCGAATGATCTATCTAAACGGTGCTGACGTTGAAACTGGATGGCATTCTCTCTCTCTGCTGTCAATCAAAGTGACACCAGCCAATCGTGTGCATCTGTGAGCTCCTGTATGTGGAAGAGGGCAGATAGCGCTTTTCTCCTGACTGTGTTACGCTGCTCTGTGACACAGCGTGAGCAGCAGTTCAAAAAGATGTAGTTGGCTGGCTTGTAAGTGTCTCAGAGAAAACATATTACCCTTCACCCTCTTCTGTCATATGATGGGAGAAAAAAAAAAACAGAACAGTATAATCACTTTTGCAAACACTCTCTTCTGAGAGGTGTGTATTCATTCCCGATGTTGCCGAAATCCAGTCACAATTTAATCGCAGTTCTAAATCAATGCTCCTGACTGTTTATCATATAAATAATGGCTTACGCTCAGGCTGTGCTGTCGCCTTCACTATCGCATTCCCCGATAACAAAAGAAAAATATGGATTTTAATTTTCTGTAGAGACAGAACTTTGGAGGAATGAGATCAGCAGAGTTAAAGCCTGACAATCCTGACACTCCAGGGCATTAACGTTCACCTGTAGAAAGTAGGCTAATAATGAGTTTGCCTTTTTTTAAAATTTATTTGCTTTAGTTATGACTCAGTTAACCACCAAAACTTCAGTATTAAATGAGGAAGTATCAGAAAACAACCCCAAACCTTGACTAAGGTCCTATTTTCTCCTGGTCACTAGTGCTTACTTATCTGAGGACAGCACAGACACTGTGTTTATGCTAATCGAAGACTATGCTGAGAACCAATACACACGCACAGGGTTTTGTTTTTGTCCTTGATCAAACACTGATAAGAGTTTCATTCATTTGTCTTCAGTAAGTGTTTTTTCCTGGTCATTGGATCCGGAGTCTATCTCAGGACCACTTGGCGTGAGGCAGGAATACACCCTGGATGTGACGCCAATGCATCTCAAAGCATCATGTACACACACGTTCTGCCCTAGGCGCAGTTTAAAAATCAGCCATCCACCTACTGACATGTTACTACAAGCTTTCTAATTTTTTTTAAGATAAAGAGAGAGACAGAGACATACCCAGGATTCATTTGAATACTTTCTTATACGTTTCTTATGTTAATACTTTATTTTGTCAATTACTTATTTGTAATTTCTATTCATTATAGTCATTGGAAGAGGAAACAATCACTAGATGATAATAAAAATAAACGTGTTGCAGTCCTGTTTGATGCTCACTCAGCTCTTTGTGCATGAGTCTCAGCACTGATCTGGAAGAATCACTGGATGATCGTTTAAGACTGCACGTTGAGTAAGACGGGATTTGGAGCAAAAGCCCTTAAGGAAACACAAATAAAGAAATCTTGTGTAAACGTGACCGATGGAGAGGAGAAGAGAACTGGCAGGACAAGCTCTCGTTGTGAATCCGCAGGCAAGCAATTACAAAAATCTGCTGGCCTCGGGTGAAGTAAGGAGACGTTTCAACCCCCGAGCTGTGGTGATACGCTAACGTCTATCACGCTGCCTTCTCCGTGTCATACACACACCTACAGCACAGCACCTCAATCAAACCAGCTGAGAGACTACTGTACACAGAGAGAGACACCGAGAGACAGAGACACTGACAGAAAGACAGACACAAAGAAAGAAAGAGACAAAGAAAGGTATAAACAAAGAGAGAAAGAGAACACAGAGAAAGAGAGAGCGAGAGACCAAAGAAACAGAAAAAGACAAAGAGACAGAAAACAAGAAAGAGACATAAAAAGAGACATAGTGAGAGGCAGACAAATAAAAAAAGCAAGACATAAGGAGACAAAGTGAGACAGAGAAAGAGAGACAAAAAGAGAGATAGAGAGACACAGACAAAAAGAGGGACCAAGAGAGACAGTCACAAAACGACAGAGGGATATAAAAAGAGAGTCCAAGAGAGAAACACACAAAAAGAGAGACACGCGCACACACACACACATACAGACAGAGAGACACAGAGTTTAAAAGAGAGACAGAGACAGAAACTGATCAAGATAGACAGAGAGAGAGAGAGAGAGCGAGAGAGAGAGAGAGGTGACGTCTCGGTCTAGTTGTGATGGTTTCACAGAGTGCTGTTTTCTTGCACAGCTCTACATCATGTCTCCATTAAAGACACATGAAGAAGCTCATTTGCGTATTTGCATAAATGGTGTAAAGTAAGAACATGAAACAATATTTAAAGGAGGAATCTGCATTTGCTGAACAACTTCAGCTCTCAGACAGACTCTTGGAATAGTGGAGCTGAAACGAAAGCCTACCACACGTCTGTGTAATTACGTTTCGACTACAACGCTGATTAAACGCAGTGAGATGTGTCGAAAAATGTTCACAATGCTATATGAATGTCAAATATGAGTGTGTGAATGTGCAGCAAATCACTGATATGAAAGCACAGTGATTACGAATCTGCCTTTTGGGAAATGTCAGTATTAAAACTTAGAAAGGTTCTGCAAATTTATTCCCTGCCCTTCAGTCATACTCATCTACACACAATGGCACTGTGAATTATTGAATCTTAATACAAACACACAAAGTATCCTGAAGTACTGCATGTATCTACACTTACATAAGATGCTCTGATACAGATATGAGCAGTGTTAAGAAAGCTTTGTGTATAACTGAGTGTATATGACCTCCTGCTCTCTGCATCTCTCTGCATCGCCATTATAAAGTCTATTTTTATCCTGTGGCTCTGTGTGTTGAACGCTGCAGTGAATATCTGATGCCCCGCACAGGTGAAGTCAGAGAGAGGGCCGAGTGTGGGCTGCGTGATGAAAGCGAAACTCCACACAGACCCCCGGCACAGAACCACTTCTGACCGCAGTGGGCTGCAGCTCTCAATCTACGTTCCACTAAAAATTTCTCAATCGATAAAGCAGATCTGGCAACTGAGTTCGCTTCGCAGGCCGCTTTAAAAAACCTAGAGCAAGTTCTAGTTCTGAGATATTCTTGGGCCGTCTTGCATGCACGGTATCTTTAAGATCTACCTACACATTGTCGATTATGTTAAGGTCACTGAACACCATTGTGGGGGCCATTATAAATGCTTCAGCATGCATTTCTTGAAGTAGTTCATGATGGATTTGGTGTGTTCAGTGTGTTTTGGATCACTGCCTCTTGTAAAAGTTTCTTGACTGACTGTGTCACAATTGCCTCCAGAATTTACTCGTATTTACAGGAATTCATTCTTCAATCTACCTGTGCAATGTTTCCTGTGCCACTGGCTGCCACACAACCCCAAAGCATACCAGATCCACCACCATGCTTAACAGCTGGCAAGGTGTTCTTTTCATAAAATCTTCAAATCTCCAATCTCCATACCTTTGATGACTGTGGAGGGTTCCATTTTTACTTAATCAGTCCACAGAAATTATTTCCACAATGCCTCTGGTTTATCTAAATATTGTTTTCCATACTTCAGACATTCACTTTTGAGTTGAGGTTGCAAGTAAAGTTTCCTTCTGATGACTCTTCCCTGCAGATCATGTTTGTGTAAGCAGTGTAGACCACTCCTGTGTCAGCTAAACCTTCCTACAGTTCCTTAGTGTCATATTTATTTTGTCTTTCTGCCCAGCATTCCAGATCTTGCCTTCCCCTTAACTGCCATTTCTTAATGATGTTTCGTACAGTGGAAATCATGAGCTGGAAGTACTTGACCTGAGTAACAGGTCCTAATGAGTCAATT
This sequence comes from Pangasianodon hypophthalmus, assembly GCF_027358585.1. Taxonomy (NCBI): domain Eukaryota; kingdom Metazoa; phylum Chordata; class Actinopteri; order Siluriformes; family Pangasiidae; genus Pangasianodon; species Pangasianodon hypophthalmus. Next base: position 6,446,683 of record NC_069720.1, read on the forward strand.
TCAGCCTAAGGAGTTAATTAGGTTCTGAGACTTTACAACTAGTAGGGTTTTTCTAACTTTTGCACATACCACAATTACAATTTTGTTCTTTTTTTTTTTTAAGTTCATCAAATATGAAGTAACTGTGCAATAACATTGGAGGATTTTATGAAAATAGTTTGTGCAGTCATTGTGTTTCCTTCTTTTCACCTCAAAAATTAATGAAATGTGTCATTTGGCTGGGGTGCCCAAACTTATGCATGCAACTATGTAGCACGTACAGTTTGTTAGTAAACCAGATATTGTGATATATATGTATTAAGTATAAATGTGTAAATGTGTTATGTATTGACATATATTTTTGTCATTTTGCCCAACCCTCTTAAGGAACAAAAGAAAAAACAAAAGATCATGGGCTACAGCTCTCAGTAACATCCTCCATGATGGAGAAGAAAATCCATTTCTGAATAAATAAAACAGGCAGAAGCTGAAGCAGGTCACATGGGTCTATGGCCTTTGGTGTCACAAATACGAAAATATAGTCGTGTAAAATTCTAACGAAGGCTTGTTTGGTTGCAATGCTCAGGCGGTGGTGTGAAATACAAACAGCCATTTTACAAATTTTACAGATTTTTCACATTTACACCCAACAAGTGTGCCTTTGATCGTGATCATTGTAAACAATATTTAGAATCACCACTTAAAATACATTACTACTGAAATCTGTAGCATGATAAAGGAAAAAAAAAGACTGAAAAAAATAATAATAATAAAAGACTGGCGATGGAATGACTCTTTATAGGAGTTATAACATAAGTAATAACAGGAAGTTGTTTTGTGGATATTCCACAACAATAAATGTAACAACAAATGGATAAAAAGTACATCATGTCATTCTGTACTAAATCAAATTGTAATAGCTGGGAGGATCCTCTGTGTTAGAAGAAGAATAAAACACCGCAGGACGTGCGGTTTTTTTATAGAAAAAAAATCAACTCTGCTACATCATACGACCCTGTCGTTGATCGTTTTTTTCTACAGCAGCACATCCTGTCTTGTTGTATTCCTGAGTTTACGGCGATCGTGCAGGCCAAAGCACCTCAATCAGAACGTTTCTGATAGCACTTGGTTATGAATAACAGACTCAAAACAAATTGCTGTGCTGAAACTGAGAAGCAAGAGCTCGAGGCTTATCATCACACTGCAGATGTCACCTGTGTGTGTGTAGAGTTCACTACTGCCTTGGGCCAGAGAGAGGGAGAGAGAGAGAGAGAGAGAGAAAAGAACAGAGGGAGAGAGAGAGACAGAGAGAGAGGAACAGAGAGAGGGACAGAGAGATAAAGAGACAGGGAAGGAGGAAAAGAGATAGAGAGAGAAGGAGAGAGATGGAGAGAAAGAAAGAGAGAGATAGACAAAGAAAAGAGACAGAGAGAGAAAGACAAAAAGAGAGACAGAGAAATAGAGATAGAGTGACAGCAGGAAAGCCAGAGAGAGAGACAGAGAAGGAGAAAAAGAGACAGAAAGAGAAGGACAGAGAGAGAGAGACAGAGTGAGACAAAGAACAGAGAGAGAGAGAGAGAGAGAGAGAGAAAGAAAGACTTGAATTGTAAGGTCTCTTTATTAACAAAGATTAAAAATAGTACTTAAATAAAATGTGCAAAGTTAAATAAGGAGACAAACAAAATGAAACAAAAACTAAAACAAAAAGAAAAATAAACAAAAACCTTTGGAAAACAAACTGTTTCCATTTAGATCTCAAACTTCTAACTGCAGAAGGTCATCATAATCAACGTCACAAATGCACCTCTTCATTCCACAATTACATTTAAAAGTTTCTATGTCCCCAACCAGCTGATAATAAACATATTCTACTTTTACACGCAATTTTATTAATCCCTTGTAAACTGGAACAACTTCAGTTGGCTGTTTTCCAGTCAATTTCCCCTTTCTTGACAGCCATATTGCCAGTTTTGCCTCTCCAAATAATAAACTCAATAGGACATGAACATCCTTCCTACTCTTCATGTACGTATTATAGATCGCCAGTCCTTTTTTCAATAGGTTTGTACAAGGTCCTCCAGCTACCTTCAGGGGAAACATCTTGTCCGAACACCTCCTGCCATTCTGGCTCTTTAATACTTCCAACTGATTGCTGATATAGCACCTTCACACAAAAAGTATAGAGCACTTTCTTATGGGTATCATTAAATGGTCCCAACTGAGGTGTTTTTGAGGTCTGGTGGGAAAAAGGATGAAATTTCTGTTAAGAGTCTCTGTGCTAGACAAACTGACCTCAGACAGGTTTTCTGCAGGTATCCATCCGTCTGCGTTCATTACACGTCCAGCCTTAGTGATACCCGCATCCCGCAGTGTCTTCCTCAGGTATGCTGATTTCAAGATATCCATGTTCAGTGAAGGTTGCATAACAGAGGCTCTTCCTGAAATCACAGACCCTGCACACCACTTGGTTCCCAAGAGAACTTGAGTGCTGTCCATGCATTCAGTACAGGCCTGCAGAAATGTATTACTCCTGTCAGGTCCAGATTCTTAATGTCCATTAGAAAAAGATGTCGATCTAATTCCATTTTTCCCCGCTCTCCTTTAAAGGGCACAAGCAATCCCAGACAATCCCAGTGCACATTCTCTCCATAGAGAAGTCTCTGAGCTGTCTGAAGTCTGACGTCTTTGATTTTAGATTTAATATCTACCAGGCCTTGACCTCCTTCCTGCATGGGTAAGTATAATACTAGTGCCCTTTACCAGTGCTGGCCAGAACAAAAAACATCTACTAGACGCTGCTGAATATTCTTTACTAAATCTTCTGGAGGTTCAGCTATCATCATCAATCAGCTATCACCACAGGGATGAGGCATCCAGGATGTAACAGATAAAGACCCTGCCCCTGTAGGGTAACTGGGGTAGCAACCACTGCCAATGAGACAACCGAGCACACACCTTCTCCCTCCCAATTTTGTCTTATGTACTTTTCTGCCCCTAAAAACACCCCTAGGTATTTGAAACCATCCCCAACACTGCAATCCGCCAGGCAATGGGCGTCCTGCACCATCTGAACCACACCAGAGAGCATCGCTCTTTCCCCAGTCAATTTTAGCAGATGAAGTTTTGCCTAAAACCTCTAAATTCTCCTGTACTACCCGGATATCTCTTTCAGGTCTAATGATCACTGTAACATCATTAGCATAAGCAGAGACTTTTATAGGCTGTTGTGAAGTCAGAGAGCTAGGTTGTAGACCTGTCAGCACCCTCCTCAATTGGCATAGTAGCGGCCAATGGCTATGCCATAAGGTTGGCCCTCTGCACTTTTTTTTTTTTTTACCATGCAAGTTGCTTCAGTATAAAGCATTTTTTTATCATGGAGGTAAACCCATTACCAAAACCAAAAGCTTGTAATGCTCATACATGAGGCTGAAACAACATTACCACAGCCGACCTTCTCTCCTACTGCTAAGAGCAGGTCTTCCATGGTCACGCCAGCCTCCGGTACACACATGCACCCATTACGGAGGGATAGGAATGGAGTTCACTTCGCGGGAAGAGACGCCATACTGGCCTTTGCAAATCACGCCGCAATCGGTGAATTTCTCTCTTTTTTCAACAAACTTGTGAACTATGGGTTTTCACTGGCTAATAAGGGGGAAAAAATCCAGATATTATTTCAGAAGTTTCAGAATAAAGAAAAGACCAAAAATCATATCCACTCTCACCAATGCACCCAGCTGAGAGAGAGAGAGAGAGAGAGAGAGAGAGAGAGAGAGAGTGACAATCCTCAGCTGACCTGCTCGGTTTTTACAGCTCCTTGCTTTCTTGTGCAGTTTTTGTTCCACACGCTGTACACTGTGTCTCTATAAAAGATTGCAGGAACACTGGAGCACGTTGAAAATGGCATGTGTTCAGTCTCCAGTGCATCCGTATCTGAAGCTTTTATCAGCCTTCTTTTTCACTCTGGGTGCATTAGTGAAAGTAACGGCCATGTTATGACTTCTGTGGCTGGTTTCTATTCATAGTGCACTTATGTGCATTTACAAAGCACTAGATTAGCCTTGAGTAAATACTGAAAACCTCTGCGACATCCTCGGCCTATGGCATTAAATGTACTAGACGCTGCAGTGAAACAGTATTTTATTCACACATGAGTGTTTTCCATTCGGCTGTATTCATCCCCTTATGCCTGGAGCACAATAGAGAAAATCGGGTTGATTTTGATGCGTTTCTCCCGGGGATCAGAGATAATTAATTACAATTACCTTATCAATACCAACGACTCAACATCCTGTAGTCATGTGTGAAAAGGCTATCTTGCCATCAAGCATGACGTGTATAAGGAACAAAACACTTGTCATGCTGCTACAGGAAAATAATCACCCACAGAGTGGCGTGACGAAGCAGAATTACTGTTACCACTCTGAAGCTGATTATTTTCCTATAACGCCTACAATTTTTAGTTAATTATACAGTATAATGACGTCATACTTTTTATCCATTTCTAGTGACTCTGATGTTTTTTAACCCAGGCAAATCCTCACGATCCAGGACCAAACGCAATCCAGGAAATCTGACATTATATATGGAGTCTGACATTTACAACAGGATTATGATAATATAAATCCTGTAGTGTGGCCCAGGCATTAAAAAGAAAGCAAACTTCCTACTACATGCATCCTGATGAGCTCCATGTGGCTGAATTTTCTCAGTATTAAAACTGAGAAACAAAGTTCTGCAAATTTATTCGCCGCCTTTCACTCATACTTATTTACGCATGCAATGGCACTGTTGGTGTTGTATTAGCATAGTAGGAAACACACACACACACACACACACACACACAAAGTATCCTGAAGTACTGCATGTATCTACACTTACATAAGATGCTCTGATACAGATATGAGCAGTGTTAAGAAAGCTTTGTGTATAACTGAGTGTATATGACCTCCTGCTCTCTGTATCTCTCTGCATCGCCATTATAAATTCTATTTTTACCCTGTGGCTGTGTGTGCTGAACGCTGCAGTGAATATCTGATGCCCCGCACAGGTGAAGTTGAGTGCGAGAGAGGGCTGAGTGTGGGCTGCGTGCTGAAAGCGAAACTCCACACGGACCCCCAGCACACCACCACTTCTGACTGCAGTGGGCTGCGGCTCTCAAACAACATCCTCCATGATGGAGAGCTAAAAACCATTTCTCAGGCGCTAAAGCAGATCCGACAATCGAGTTAGCTTTTCACTTTAAAAAGAACAAAAGATGACAAGATGGAAGTTTCACTCCAACTCCTTAAAGACACTTCAGGAAAGTGTTAAATTCCTTATGTGTTATCTCTTTCATAGCTAAGCCTAGGCATTATCATATAACAGGGGTGGGATGATAACAGGGGTGGGACAGCATTATATATATATATATCACAAATTTCTACAGTCATTTCTACAATACATGATATGTGTCATGATGTATAGGTTTGCTCACAAACTGCCACAATACAGTAGTGTTGCATTTTTTTTTTTTAAAATGTATGATGATACTTTATTTATTGTGTACATAAATATTTTTATTTTATGTATTCAAAAACATTTTTTAAAATATCTAAGAAAAAAACATGTTTACTCTTTTAAAGATTAAGTACAAAAATATTATAAATTATACAATTAAAAAAAATGTAACACTGAAAAGCAGAAAACAAATCTGGAAACATTTAGACATTTTTAAATTTTTACTATTTTAAAGATTAAGTACAAAATTCTAACATGTAATCACTTACTTCTGGTTGGTTTTGTTTTAAAAATGATTATACCTTTTAAAAATATTTTACCTTTTGTAATTTTGTATTTTATCTCTCTTTTTTATACCAATTCTAGGACTCTTCTTTTCAATATCAATGAAATGATGAACTGATGACAAACTGATGACAAATTACAGACTGACTGCTCTTTAGATGTTAAAATTACGCACTGATTTCTGAAATGTTGGCATTTTCTTTTCATCTCAAACGTACCCTTGAATTTGAGTTTTTCTTTTTATATAAATAAACACTACTGTTTATATATATATATATATATATATATATATATATATATATATATATATATATATATAGTACATAATATCATGATATATTTGTCACACACTCCACACCCTTGTTCAGGAACAAACACTTGTAAAAATGCTTCCTTCACCACAAGCAGAAAAACTTCAGACAAGCAATTTCCCATCAGGATAAGACAGAAAGCTGTAGCTGGCAGTCTGGTGGGCATCGACCTTTGACCTGTGTCTGTCAGTTACACTCACAGGAACAGGCGGGTCACTCCAACCTGCCCTACAGGATGTTATTTTCACAGGTGGAGCCTGAAGCTATGACAAAGTGACCGGCCTCACTTCGGGATTAAGGTGTGGAAAAGTTTTCAAGTTCCAAAAACCTGAGCATATGTAAGTGGACGCGACAAGGATTTTTTTTTTTTTTCAAAATTATTTTTCTGTCTTTTTTGGAAAACAGCAATTCAAATTTTCAGTGTGAGCGCTGCTTAATAATAAGGATTATTATTCTCCTCGATTTTTTATTTTTTTTTGCAGATCAAAAATACCACAGTCCTGCCTTCTTGTTTTCTATTGGCTCACAAGACCATAATCACTAAATTAACACATTATCACTAAATTAGCACTGTTTAAAACATTTAGAACGCATTCAAACCCATAAAAAGTCCTTCTGGCAAAATTCATGTGAAAGTGTTAAATGTCAAAGAAGTGTTTCAGCTGCAGAACGACCGCTGGGGGTGAGTGATATGACAAAAATATATCACCATTGTCAAAGGCGTTTCTATGATACGATATGTATCACAATATAGTGTATAGTTTTGCTCACAAACTGCCAGCAAAACAGTAGTGTGTCATATATTTTTTAAAATTGATTTACATAACCTATACATAAACTATACATAATATGTTCTCTTAAATGTGACTGACCACATATTCTCTATTTTCTTTCCACTGTACTGTCCGCAACATAAAACTGCTGAAAAACTGCATATCAGCTCCTTTAGACAGCAGCTTTTTCGCTTGGCCTCCCCACAGTGAAGAGCGTGAGTGTGTTACGGGTGTGACACAGGGATGTGAACGCTTTAAGGAGGAGGAAACAGCAGAAAAGCTGCAGTACCAAACATTAACCTGGAATTAAAATGCGTACAAATGAAATGCCACAGAGAGCAAAGATTAAGGAAAGAGAGCAAAGGGCAAAGAGAAAAGAAAATTAGAAAATTCTCGCCAAAAAATAAGAACAAAAAAAATCAATTTGCAGCTTCTATTTCAGCTCTCTGTCGATTCAATGATATGGTGCACAGCATTGGAGGAATGTTTAAATACGACAACACCCTGTTTCACTGCTCCGATATCTTATCGCATCGGAGACACATTGTGGAGATAAAACATCTCCAATTCGCAATTTGTTTGCTCTGCACTAACATCTTTCTTTTTTTGTTTGGGTGAAAATCGACAGCCTTTTTTCTCTTGCTCTCTACTCGTCTTTGTGATGTTGGGTCTCGAGCTGAGCAATGACTGACACGTAATCGACACTAACGCTTGGCAGACTGTTTTGGAAAGGAAACAAGAGAGGCATGAATAGGCTAATATTACTTCAGGGGTAAACAAGTAGGTTCAGTAGGCTGGTGGTCACCTGCATGTTTTTTTTTTTTTCTTTTCTCATTCACCAACATTTGTAATTTCTTGCATCTTACACACTGTGTAGATACTACAGAAACTCCTTGTACATGAGGAAGGTCAGAGGAGAATGTCCAGACTGGTTTGAGCTAACAGGAACGCTATGCTAACTCAAATAACCAATCTTTACAACCGTGTTGTGCAGAAAAGCATCACAACACATCTACACATCATTGAAAAAGACCTGGTGATGATTTTCCAATCATTTGTCCGAACTGTCCAGTTTCAGTGGGCCTTGATGCTACTCGTTCTCACGCTCCTGCAATAAATTTAAAAACAATAAGCCACTCGAAGGCATGCTTTACATGATATGCATGTAGCTGAGTGCCTAAAATCCCCTTTACCCATGATACAAAATTGCTGTAACACACAAACTTTTGTGACTTGCCAATTTTTTTTTAAATGCTGAAAAAACAATATGAAAAAATCCAATAATTGTAATCCCAACATGATAAAATCTAATAATTTATCATTCTAATAATGTTTGCAATTAACAATTCTTCTACCACACAGTGAGGTCAGTTAACAGTAACTGACAATAACATAACAGATAATGATTAGGATATCAGGTGTTTTTAAATGTTTGGTTTAAAACTTTTGTCTATACACACACTCTAGTTTCTACCACACCAGGTTTATTTGTGAAGTGCAATCTTTTACACTTTTTTTCCAGGCTTTTTGTTCTATTTAATTTTTCACTGGCATTACTAATAAATATAGTTAACTGATGTTGTCTAGCATTAGCCAAGTTGAACACACTGATAAATATTGTTTCACATTAATGAACTCAAAACCTCCTCCATTTCCGGTGACAGAACACGAGGAGCATATTTCAAGAGGGAAATTCGTGGAGACGTGATGTAAGGTGGGAGGAAGGGGGAGAAGCTTCCAGAGTGACAGTTAATATTGGAGGGTTCAAAACACCTACGTGACCATCAGTCATTCCAGATTCATGTGCTGATTGGCTCATCTACTGTTATGTTGAGGGAAAAAGAAGACTGTACTATGATGTTATCATCCCCGGGTAAGCAATTGGAACTGGAAAATATTTCAGGCGGGGAGGGGGTGTTCAAACCTGAACTCCACCCCTCACCTATGTCTCTGTATCAATCCCATAACCTACCTTTGCATCAAATTGCAATAAAAAAAACAACTATGTTTTAAAGCCAAAAGCAGGACCAAACTAAAGTGAAGTGACTTGTGGCCAAGTATGGTGACCCATACTCGGAATTTGTGCTCTGCATCCAAACCATCCAAGTGCACACACACAGTAGTGAACACACACCCGGAGCAGTGAGCAGCCTTTTTTGCTGCGGTGCCCGGGGAGCAGTTTGGGGGTTCGGTGCCTTGCTCAAGGGTCTCACCTCAGTCGTGGTATTGAGGGTAGAAGAGAGTGCTGGTCATTCACTCCCCCCACCTACAATCCACGCTGGACCTGAGACTCAAACCCACGACCTTCAGGTTCACCTTCGGGTTGCAAGTCTGACTCTCTATCCATTAGGCCACGACTGCCCCCGCCTGTTAGTTCTGGTATGGGCTACTAAGTGCCTCGTTTAGGACAGCGTCTCGTGTCATTTGAAACAGATGATCACCTGCAGGCTTTGTTTAGTAATAGCACTTCTGCTCTCACGTCTCTAATAACGTTTCAGACTCCATTACATCTCAACAAGTCTTTTTGACACAATCAGGACACAATTTACTGCACCTCCTAACAGCTTCAACAGCTTGTAGACAAATAAAATATACAATTTCCTCCAACACTTTTTTCCTTCCCCTGTTCCGTTTAGGCTCCTTGGCTTCTCCAGTCGGAAAATGAACAAGCTCCTGCTTCAACTGATTAACGCGGAGTTGCGTAAAACAAACGGTTTTATTTTGTTGTGTGTGTAATGGGCCTTGGGACAGTGCGGAGTAATCTACATAAGAAATGAGACATAAAAACCTAACAATAATGCAAACACCGCAGGTGTGCTGTTACACAAACACAAAACAAGAGGAACTGTGTTTCAGAAAGCAGAGGCCTTCACTATGAGTTATGCTTATACTCGATTTTGCAACACACTGCAATCATTATGTTTGTGCGAGCGCTGAAGAGAGACCAAGATGCTTTGCTTCATTAAAATGCCATGAATTTCAGAAAAACAGTTCAGCTACACTTTGCTGCAGCACTTCCTCTTAATCAGCAGACTCAGCTTGTTATGAAATATGTTCACTGACTGCATATGCTGTAAATGAACGCAAACTAGATACAGATCTATACAAATATTATTTCAATCTTCATGATATTTACAATATTCAAAAGATTCAGTTACTCTTAACACAAGTCTATTCAATAAACAATAACCATCTTCAGTTGACAATTCTAGAAAATAGGTTAAATCATATCCTTGTCTTTTAGCTTTTTTCTAGTTTTATATTTGCTGTATCATTTGACATAGTTGTATTTGATATTGAATTTAATATTTAATATTTAATTTAATTTCCTGCTATTTTCCTGCTTTATTACTATTTTTAGAATGTTAAAATTTTTCTACTATATTTTCTCTATGTTCTGCTGTTTCTATTTATTTATTTATTTAAAGTTGAAGTTGTTCCTTTTTGTGGGAGTCTAATTAAGTGTATGTGCACTATGTAGACACTGCAAAGACATTACATTATACATGACGAAATGAGCGTATATAGTGAATAAGTAGCTGTAGAATAAGAAGATGGGTTGCAGGTGGGGGTGAAAAAATAAAAATCAATCTGAAATATTAATTTCATGATTGTTTTTTAGTTGTCCTCTTCTGTGGTTTATGCACAAAAAGACAAAAGGCACTTTACCTTTAAAGCATAGCACAAATTAACCCAACATGTGGGCACAATTTTATTAATTTAAGATTAGAAATTTTGTCATTTTACTGAGCACACAAAAAACAAAATCTTTTCGTGGATTATTCACTGCATTAAAATCTTTTTTCTTCACATCAGTCAGAAAGCTAGAGGTATCCTAACATCACTGACATTTATTATTATTCTGTATATAAATATAATTTTATTGCTCCATTTTATTATTAAAGACAATTTAAATTATTTCTTCCCTTGTCCATTATTATTAATTATTTATTTTTTTATTTTACCCTCTCGGATACCCTCTAGTATCCCCTTTACAGAGTAAGCTGGTTCACCTTCAATGTCCAGGGGTGCTGGCGGGGTGGAGAGGGGAATGCCATCTGCGAGGGGACCTGGAGTGACTGGTTTGGGACGGGATATTTGAAAGGACGGGGCTAGGCGACTGGGGAATGGTAACTCTGGTTTGTAGGTGACATTGTTTATTCATTGGAAGACTGTAAAGTGGCTGGTGTATTGATGTGACCACTTTCGGGGTCCTCCCGTGACCCGTAGGTCTCTGATAGACAGCCATACCTGGCTCATAGCTGGGTGTCTCTCCACGCAGTTTATCCGCAAATTTCTTGTTCACCTGGGCTGATTTTAGATTTTGGTGGGCCTGTTTCCACACCTGTTCACTCTGTTGGAATCAGCTGTCCACAGTGGATGAGTCCATGGGGTTGGCATTCCAAAAGAACCGAGATGGCTGGTACCCCAGAATGCATTGGAACAGAGTGAGGTTCATTGAAGTACACATTAGGGAGTTCTGGGCGAAATCAGCGCAAGGGAGGAATTGTGCCCAGGCGTCCTGATTGTCAGCACAGAAAGCCTGTAGAAAACGACCAGGGAGTGGGGACCCTGAACACCCTCAGTGTCCCAAGTGAGTGTTCCAACAAAGCGTGATTCCGGCAGGATGCATTCTTCAGTGGTTTCATGAGGGGCTGCTGGGTACATACAGAAGTGGGACTCAGCTTCGGTGTTTTTTGATCCAAGGTGGTAGGAGAAAGTGAATTTCAAATCTTGCAAAGAATAATGCCCAGCATGCCTGACAGGAATTCAGACCTTTGCCCATCTTGATATACTCTAGGTTCTTGTGGTCAGTGTAAATGGTGAATGGGTGGAGACCCCCTTCCAGCCAGCGATGCATTCTTCAAGGACGAGTTTCACCGCAAGGAACTCCTGGTTGCAGATGTCTTAGTTCCTCTTGGCAGGGGACAGCTTCTTAGAAAAGAAGGCCACTGGGTGGAGCTTGGGTGTCTCTCCTGATCACTGGGAGAGTACAGCCCCAGTCCAGTCTCTGAAGCATCAACCTCTACCATGAAGTGATTGGTAGAGTCAGGATGTTTCAGGATGGGCACAGTGGTGAAAGCTTTCTTAAGTTTTGCAAACACTTGGTCTACTGAAAATTTTTGCCTCACGAAGCTGCTCCAGGGTGGCTGGGACCAGAGGCAGGGGATAGCTATACTTGACAGTGACTTGGTTTAGCCCACAATAGTCAATCCATAGCCTTACCTCACCCCCCTTCTTCTCCACAAAAAAGAATCCAGCAGAAACTGGTGATGTAGAGGGGTGGATGTACCCTTGTTGGAGGGCTTCCTCAATGTATGCCTCCATAGCCTGTGTCTCTTTGGCAGATAAGGGGTAATTACGGTTGTGAGGGTGTGGTAGGGGTGATGAGGGAGGCCACTGGCCTTGGCCTTACTAAATACTTCACTGTACTCCTGGTATTCTGGAGGTATGATCACTTGGGCTGTGGTTTTTGGGTTTTCAATGGAGGTGGAGGCCACCTGGACTGAGGGTGTATGGAGACAGTTCGCATGTCAATGTGCGGATGTGTTCTTGGTGTAGCGCACTGATATGGAGGGTGATGGGTTCGGTGCTTTGGGTTACTGACCCTCCACTGATGGGTCTGCCATCCAGGGCCTAGATTTTTAATGGATGTTGCAGTGGCAGTAAGGGCAGCTGGAGTTTCTGGGCAAGGGCACCATCTATAAAATTCCCCTCCACCCCAGAGTCGATCAGCACTAAAACAGAATAGAGATTTCCTGAGTGCGAGATCTGAACAGGAATTACATGATTGTGGTGAGAAAAGAAACTGGCAGGACTCACTGTGGAGAAGCAAGACTTGGAGGCTGCTCGCTCAGGACTGTGGAACTTTGGTGGCGGGTCAAGAGGAACACTGCGCAATCTGGTGTTGAGGGCTGCCGCAGTGAAAACATAACCTCTTTTTCTGATGCCGTTGGCATTCCACATCGTCGAACTTCATCTAACCATGTTGCATGGGCTCTGATGCAGGAACAGGAGTGATGGTTGCCTTCACAGCTCAACGTTTTTTGATCGGGGAATCAAATTGGATGGACAAGTCAATCAAAGCGTCGAGGGTTATCTGGTCGTCATGACAGACCAGTTCAGTGAGCAGGTCTACGTTCAGCCCCTTGCGATAGATGACTTTGAGGGCTGGCTCGTTCCAGCCACTACCTGCCACCAATGTATGGAAGCGACAAGCACACTCAGCAGCACTCGGATTACTTTATTTGAGGGGATTAGCTGCTCACCAACCTCTTTGCCCTCAGGCGAATGATTAAACGCTTGCTGGAAAAGCCATAAGATACAGTCGTAGGAGACGGTGTGCTCTCCTCCTTGGTTCCAGGCAGCCATCGCCCATTCTAATGCTTTATCCATCAACAGGCTGACGAACTGGACAATTTTGGTGTTGTCTGGGACCCTCTCTTGAGCAGCAAAGTAAAGTGAGCACTGTAGCAGTAAACCCTTGCAGCCCGCCGGGTCGCCAGAATTTCAGGTCACGCAATGAGTGGAGATGCAAACGGAGAGGCAGTTGGTGGTGGAACTTGTTCAGTCAACATGTTGATCCGTTGCGGCTGCTCTCCTATGATGCGGCCTTGTGCCGCCAGTGCTTAGCGTCTTTTGTCATTACCTGCTGCGTCCATTGAATGGCAAAGTATTCTGTCAGGAAACAGTTGAGGACACAAGTGCAGGTAATGATTTTATTGACCGTAGCAAACAAGACAGAGACGTAATCCAAAAACGTAGTCACAAAACAGGCAAGGGTCAGGCAATGAGCAAACAACATTAACTGGTGAAGGCAAGAGCAAAATCTGAATATCAGAAACTAGATCAGACCAGGGAAGCAAACAGTAAATCAAGGCTTGGTATCCACTGGCACAATGACACAGAGCATATATTCTGCAAACACTGTGAGTACTGAGAGTCTTTTTATACTGTGACTGTGTTGTGAAGGTAATAGAGTCCAGGTGTGTGTAATCAGTAATCTGGTGAGTGTGAACATGAGAGAATCTAGTTGTTGTAGTTCTCAGCGCCCATGTTTGTAGGCCACGCTGAGTTCTGGGGAGTGTAGTTAGAGGCCGATTCCGGCTTCGACATGACACCTTAACAGATATCTCTAATCCAATGGGATTCTGGTATTTCTGATGGATATACAGGGTTTCAGCAAAAAATATATATATTGGAAGCCCTTTTTTTCATTACAGCCATGCCTAAATTCTTTGCAATTTGGTAATGACTCTTTGTACAAATTTCTATTATACCACAGGTCAGTGAAATTCTTGAATCTGATTGGTCAGAAGGTGTGCAATATTTTTCTGTAAGAGATATTTATTTAACATTTATGGAAAGAGTCTCAAGTGTTAGAGCTTTGTAACAGTCATGGTGCTTTGTATATTTTCCCAGCACAGCAAATTCTTCAGGACAGAGGATTTATGCTTTCCAATTTTTCTCTAAATTGACGAGGTTTGTTTCTTGAGAGAGAGAGGGAGAGAGAGGGAGAGACAGAGAGAAAGGAGATGCCTTATAATAATAATTATAATAATGTTTTAAATAATTAATTCATAACTTATAATTATGTTGTAATGCAAATATCACTATTAATTATTGATTAACAGTAAAAAAAAAAAAAAAAAAAAAAAAAAAACCTCCGGACTTGTGGTAATTCCCAAAATATCAAAGTCTACAAAAGGGGGAAGAGCATTTTCGTATTTAGCTCCTAAACTTTGGAATAGCCTTCCTGACAGTGTTCGGGGCTCAGACATAGTCTCCCAGTTCAAATGTAGATTAAAGACATGTATCTTTAGCCAGGCACACACTTAATACATACCATAACCTTGTACTTCAGTACATCTGATTGATTGCACATTATGATTTAGTGCTTGCTAATATTATGAACAGCAGCTACACTAATTCCTTTCCACTTGTTTCCCTTCTTCTACCCATCCCGAGGCACATAGAGATTGTGCCAGCTCCAGTAGACAGAGGCCAACCCTACAAGGATCCTGAGGCATCCAGAGATGGACCAGCTCCAGTAGACAGAGGCCAACCCTACGAGGATCCTGAGGCATCCAGAGATGGACCAGCTCCAGTAGACAGAGGCCAACCCTACGAGGATCCTGAGGCATCCAGAGATGGACCAGCTCCAGTTGTTTCTGCCTCATGAGGATTTGGGTATTTAAGCAACGCTGCCAACCCTATGTGGACTTTGAGGAAGACAACAACCTCCAAATTAATATACACATAAAATTATAAATGACTATACATAAATGCAGAAAGGACATTGTTCATATCACACTCTCCAGTGTCACCCAAATGAGGATGGGTTCCCTTTTGAGTCTGGTTCCTCACAAGGTTTCTTCCTCATATCATCTAAGGGAGTTTTTCCTTGCCACAGTCGCCTCAGGCTTGCTCGCTAGGGATAATTGTGTCTAACATCTAGGACTGTTTGCATGTTTTTGTTTCTGTTTGCATTTTTTTTTGGTTCTTATGTTCTGTAAAGCTGCTTTGAGACAATGTTCATTGTTAAAAGCGCTATACAAATAAAATTGAATTGAATTGAATTAATGCCATGTGACAGTCTTTATAAGTAATAATGACATAATTATAAAGCAGGAGCTCGTGGTGGTATTGCAGTAGTTTTGTGAGACTGTGATGGAAATGTCAGTGACAAATTATGTCACATTTAATAATACACATAATTTTTTTTTTTTTTACTGTAACCTAAATACAGCATTAGCTAGCTAATTCATTCTTTGTGGCTAAATACATCTTCATCTTTACAACAACTTCAGATCTCTTAAAATGGACAGATATGTTGTCGGTAAAAGAAAAATCACAAACAAGAGGCAACATCCAAGCAACAAATCAGACAACAAACATTCCAAAGTGAGATGTGTTCTGTAAGTACTCAGTGATCTGTAAGTCCTCAGTGTGCTGAGACAGTGACAAGGCCAAACCCTTCCCCAAGTGTGTGAGACATCTAGAGCAGGTTTTAAGAAAGCTTCCTTCATGCTTTCATTAGAAAAGACATTTGGAAAAAAAAAACATGTAAACCTAGTCACAAAGCCTGTCAAAAGTTTCAAGGTAAGCTTAAAACACCTGTAAAAGCTGAGTGATGAGTGAGAAAAAGTTTTCAATAAGCAAAAGTTTCAAAGTTTAAAGTTTGCATGCTTGAAATCTCAAAAGGTAATTAAGGCAAATAATTTAGGCTGAAGGGGTCCGGCTGACAATAAAGGCTGGAAACCTCTGATAAAGCAGCTGTAATGTTTATTTAACAATAAAATAAACTCCTTAAATACCAAAATTGGCAAAAAAAAAAATGGCAGTATACACAGTATGTACAAAGCTGAGCCAAATGAAAACCTTCAAAAATGAAAAGTGCGATACAAGTCCTATTCGGACAGAATTTAAATATATATGTGGTCTTGGGGTAATTTCCTAATTTACAGGAGCTCCTCTGTAATTTTATTTCCAATCCGGATAGGCCATGTCAGTGTTTTTCTCTGTCCTCCTCTAAAAATATTGCAGGCTGAATTACCTACTGTTTTTCACCAAACTCAAAGAGAGCGCTCGGCTGAGAATTTTAGTCTTGTCCGGATACACACATCTGTGATTTTCTATGCAGATCTCGCCTCACATTGGAAAAAATGTTTGACCTCTGCTGCTTGCTGTATTTGGTCTCATATCATTACGCGCATCACTGCCCCGCCCCCAGATATTAAACACTTTCCAAAACGTGAAAAGAAAAAACGGATGCTTTAGAAGAGGCAGTCAACTGTATACTCGGTCTTGGCGGTCAAACCTCTGACTACACTAGCTAGCTGGGAAAGCATTTTCAGGAGGAGAAAAAAAAACAAAAGCATTTGGACAAATTTCCAATAAAAACTCGGACAACATGTTGTGGAGTGTAAACATGTGAAGAAAACCTTTGGGTTAGTAGAAAATACAACCCACGCAAAATCAAAACACGCTCCTCCTGTGGGCATTTTATCGCTGTCCAGATGTGAGAGTTTTAACACTAAAGAGACGTGTGAAAGAAAAAATTACAGACGTCCACGTGATAAACTAATCCAAGCCGAATTGGGCTTTCAATTGTACACTGTAAATTGTAAAAGTAAAAATGTGCTGCTGCTCCATTATTCTCAATAGATACCAATATATATATATATATATATATATGTATAGCCATAACATTAAAATCACCTGCCTAATATTGTGTAGGTCCCTCTTGTCCTGCCAACATATAGTGATATGTAATGGTGGTCACTTCCAGCCTTCCAGTCATGTGACATGTGCTGGATCTAGATAATGAGACGATCCTCAGTGTCATTTAATGTCACACAGGCAAACAGGCAGAAAGTGACGCGCCCCGGGGGGACGGATAATAAAATAACACACCACAACAGTTTTGACAGCAGCTGCACATGATGAAATGATGCCACTGACCAGGAGAAAAAAAAGGCTGATGTGTCTCTCGCTGTTGTAGAGCACCTACGCCTGCAATCACTCACGTGACTACATTCACATACGAGTACCAGTGAAACATATCGTACGTTCAAAAGTGTAGGAAATTAAACTCATGTGGAAAAATAATGAGGAGAGAAAAGATAATTAAGCCGTAAATGTCCAAGAGACGTTCGGTACTGTTCCTGACGTGTGTCACGTATTTCCCCCTCAGAGGCGCTCAGCACGCATAAGCAGCCCGCGTGTTTCCACGTGTTTTAGTTTTGCTTCATGTCTTGTCTCCACCCATGTCCTGTCACTGGTTGTCTCTGTCATGTTTCCTGATTACTTGCACCTGTTTTCACTTTACACTCACGTTGTACACTCACTTGGTCACCCGACGTTACCAAGTCTGTTTATCTGAGTTCGCTGATCTCGTTTGACCTTGCCTAGTTTCCTGATTCCTGTGATTAGTCTCTGCCTAGTTTGTCCTATTTGTTGATCACCTGACTTAACTCTGTTTTGTGAACTTGAACCTGCCTAACATTTTGGATTTGTCTGAACCTCTCTCATTAAAGGAAAATAACTGTGACTGCATCTGTCTCAGCCTTTTCTTCATCACAGTTTACTCTTAATTTGACTCAGAATATCATTTAAATTTTTTTAAATTAATATGAAACTTTAAGAGCTTGATTCACATTCTAATATTAATAAATATTACATTGAGATTCTTTTATGGAACAAAAGTTTGAAATAAAATTCAATGTTTAAATAAAAATGTTAAAATTAAAATAAAAATAAAATCAGATTTCCTCCGTCTCTTAATTGCGCTCCTACTGTGCTCCTACACACACACACAGACACAGACACAGACACACACACACACACGCAGAGTCAGAACAGTCCTGAACCTACTGGAAAGATTTCTGCTAACAGACATGAGATAACGTAGGAATGGTAAAATTTTAATTGCCATAAAGTGGAAGATGGTTTGGGGTCAACAAGACATTGATTGCTAGGTAATAAACAGATATGAGGTTAAATTATTCCCTTCGATTGCATCGTTTCCTCAGCGGTGCACGGCTCGCGTCTTAATTAATGACTAATTAGACATCACTGGCTTCTAATTACAATCCCAGCATGGCAACAGGAAGGAAAGACAGATGCATGTGTAGCGGGTAGGAGTGGGCAAGATGGCAACTGCTATAAATGTGCTATAAATATCTTAAAAAGTATAAAAAGACATCAATTTTTATGTAAAAGGTTTCATTTTTGGCATGCACGTCAGATTGCTGTGAATAAGTAAATGCCTTAACATGAATTCAATTTGGATTTTTGTGTAACGGAGCGCAACAGTATCACCGTAAGAAAAATATGCAGAATGGAATGAAGTAGCTTTTAGCACATATACAATACAGTACAGTGAAAGTCTTTCCATCACATATCCCAGCTTGTTAGAAACAAGGGATCAGAGCACAGGGTCAGCCATGATATGGCACTCTAGAGCAGAGAACGTTAAGGGCCTTACTAAAGGGCCCAACAGTGGCAGCTTGTTGGTGCTGGGGCTTCTGATCAGTAACCTATTGCCTCAAATCACTGAGCCACCACTGCCCCAGTGAAGCTTTGGCTGATTTCTTTCTAGCCCAAACTGTAGCTTCTTCAATAACAGTCATGTCAGGTGATCACACAGAGTAACACACCTCCTAGATCTAGATTTGGTCTCCATTTGGGCTGATATAATCAGTTATAATCTAGAGCTACTGTAACATTTAAACACTTTATTACATTAGTAACATACCTATGTGCAACATAAGTGACTAAAAAAAAAAAAAAAAAAAAAAAGGAATATTCTTTGTACTGACTCAGCGGGCTAGTGGGAAGTGTTGTGCTGCTGCAAGAAAATAATCCATGCTGGGATAGAGTGATATGGCCTGAAGCGAAGCAGAGCAGTCTGGTTTATATTTGACATGTGCCAAATTTACTTGTGCATGCAGAAGCACCGACAGCTCGATGGGTGTGTAATAATTTGCCTCATATCATTCCAGTTACCTAGTCATATAACGCATTGCTCATCAATCATCGACGTTAAACCGCTTTGTGACAATGTGAAATTGTTAAAAGTGCTATATAGCAGGGGTGTAACAATGTATCGTGACGATGTATCTTGATTCAAAAATTTTACGATGAAAATTTTACGATGTTTGTGTCTCTCTCTCTCTTTCTCTGTGTCACTCTCTCTGTCTCTGTCTGTGTATCTCTCTCAGATATCTCTCTGTGTGTCTCTCTGTCTGTTTCTCCAACTCTCTGCACCTCTCTCTATGTCTCTCTCTGCATTTCTCCATCTCTCTCTCTTTTTGCATCTCTTTCTGTCTCTCTGTGTCTCTGTCTTACTCTCTGTGTCTCCAATTTTACACATACTCAGGAGCTCTTAGTATGAGGAGCTCAAACGTCTTTCCGAACTAACGGGATGTGCTTCAATGTTCTACACACGTTTCTTGTGTAAATGTTCTTGTAAATGATTTACGAATAACTTCCTTAATATCCAGCTTGATAAATGAGCCCCCCGCCTTTCAGTCTCTCTCTTTCTCTCAATCTCCCTCTCTCTCTGTCTCGCTGCACTTCAGAAATGCAGGTATCGTGTGTTTTACTGCAGCGTGACCTCGATTTGCTCCAGCGCTCTGCTCCTTGTCCTGCTTCTAAGAGAGCTTGCATATGAAGTCCTTAAGAACATTTTTTTCTCCTCCTGAGATCAGCAGGTTGCTGTCTCTAAATCACCACTGCAAGCATGTGCAAGAAAAAAATTGAAATATCACCAGCCTTCGATTGCTATCATGAGTTACGTGCAACCACTTTAGATTTAGGCTGTAAACACGTCATATATCAAGTGCCACGATACGGATCACACGTGACACATGACTATACAGTAAACAAACATAAATTTCACCTCAAAAGAAATGCAGGATCAATCAACAAAATGGAAATGGAGCTTCGTTTATTTTAACATCAATAATGTTTTGAATTCTCGATTCTGATTGGTCAGAAGGTGTTGATTAATTTTCTATATATTTTCAATTTATATTAATGTGTTACCATTTCTATGGTAACAACTTACACTAAGGACTTCTGGATGCTTCACGTAATCTAATGTAATCATTTTTAAAAAATGGTTATTATTTAACAAGGAAAAAAGTCTAATTGTTGATATGGGCCTTTTCTGTAAGGAGATGTTTATTTCACATTTATGGAAGGAGTCTCCAGTGTCAGCGCTGTGTAACAGTCAGAGGTAAAGCTGTAACTTTTTCTCTAAAGTTTTCCGACATCTTCAGGACAGAGAAATTTTACGCTTTTTGGTTTCCCGTTAACAAAATAGACGGGTTGGTGAGGGAAAGAAGTTAATAGCTGGTGTTAGTAGCTGCTATAATATAAATGATAGCAGGAGCTAACCTGTTTCATGAATGTTCCACAACATTAAGTGTATCTATAAATGGATAAAAAATTATGCCACGTCATTCTTTAATAAATAAATAAAAATGTAATCGTTGGCAAGTTGTTGCTGCTGTATGAAAGGAATAAAACACTTTGGGACATGCTGCTATAGGAAAATAATCAACCTCGAGGTCCTAACAGTAACTCTGCTTCATCACACAGCCCTGTTGTTATTTATTTTCCTACAACGGCATACCCCATCCTGTTCTTTTCCCTCACACAGCCCATGAAATACGCTGCAAAGCCACTTCTACCTGTGGCTGGTGTATAAGCGTGTTCTGATTAACAAAGAGCTTGTATATTGGAAATTTTCTTCCATCTCTGTACTCGAGCTGTAGAAATGATTAAAAGTCTAGTGAACGAAGAACACAACTACACCACTTACACTTGGATTACAGAAAGTCATTCGGGTTGTTATTCGGATGTCAGTATCAGGTATCAGCTGAGACCCCCAGCTCTGATATTGGTTTCATATTAAAAAAAAAAAAAAAAACGGGACTGTACGATCAGCATGTGCTTTTATCAGGATGTGACAGTGATTTCTGTTTCAGTTTGAAATTGGAGTCATACATATAAAATGTTTGCTGGGGAAAATAATCCCCCTCTGTGCCCAAGTGCACTCAGGAAATGGAGTAAAGTGGTATGACTGACTGCACTGAATTACCATTAATAAATAAATACATATATATATTTTTTCTTTTTTTATAAAAAAGGGGTAGAGTCAGAGAAACACAAAAGCTTTATACTGAATAGATCTCCATTTACACAAATCAGCATGTTCACTGTTATTTAAGAAAATCGTCTCATTAATGCTAATCATCCCAAATGTGAGGTACATCTGTGATGAATTAGCCAATAATGTACTAATCTGCACTGTATTTAGTTTAAATTTCAGATCTCAGACGATTTCTGATACTTCCCCAGTGATGAGCAGCCTCATTTATAAAGACGTACATAATAGAATCTTACGAACTAGGCTTGTGTAATCGTGTGCAGTCGTATGTCATTGTCCTATCGTGCCCCTAACTACAGCCAATCGACGATCGTATTGCTCGTAGCACTGACGGGGAAAAGAAGGGGGCGTGGCCAGACATACGTAAGCTGTAGCTAGTAGTCATTTCTATTAGCATTTAATCCGTTTTTTTATTCTTTTTTTTTTTTATTTAGATTTTATTTAATTTTTTTATTTAAATTTTTTTTTTAATTTATTAATTACCAATACTAGCAATGCTTGCAAAACTGAAGTCGGGATTGTAAATAAATTAATAAATTATTATCTGTAACTAATCTCATAATAAAAGCAGTGGAACTATGGACAAGGGGAAGCTAAGATTCATCAGACAAAGATGGATTGTTCTTCTGCACCAAATTAATGCTCACCTAAAAAACAAACTAAAAGGAAACACATATTAGGAGATACAACGCTTTTATAGCTGCAGATGCTACGATTTCCGACAGACGCGATGACTGGAATGTATCAGTGATTCACGATACTCTTGTCCAAAACCTATTTATAAAGCGAGCTATTTATAAACTGTCAAGTAATTAGTCATGGTGTGTAAAAAGCAAGTGAAGAACAACAGCGGAGGAACAGAGAAAAAATACAGGCAGGAATCTGGGAACAGGAAAGCGTATTGCTTTGTTAGAGGACTTCATCGATGGCACATGATGCAGAACATGTTTTCCGATATTGATTAGACTTTCGCCCGTGAAATTCCATTTGCAGAGACTTTTAGTGCTCTGGTGTTGCATTTCATTATATATTACCCTAATCAGAGATTAACAATATTAGATCAATGAGGTGAAACTCACATCCTAGTTAAAAATGATATATCTATCTGCATACGTGCCTGATATACGTATCTATCTACACTTTCCAGGAAACTATGGATGTAGATAGACAGGTGTAGGAGGTGCTACATATTTATAGCCTAGCTCCCTCTGGCAATACTTTTCGGTATTTGGAGTAAATAATTGAATTGCACTAAATTCACTAAGGTTTCTGAATCTTTTTTTACACCCAGGCTTTAAGCAGTGTTTCAGCATTGTGAGATGTGCGCTGTACACATCTAGTTGTACCGGTACATCTAGAACGAGGGCGAGTCTGCTGTGAATTCTAGTTGTAGTTATAGATAAAAGTGTTGAGTAGGTGGTACTACGAGCCATTTCAATATTATTTCTGCAAGTTCTATACCCAGTGTCAGTATGAGGCCCGCAAAAACATGGTGGATCGGATATCGGAGAAAGCATATCAGATATCGGATCCTGTAACAAAATGGTGGAGATTGCAAGTGGAAATATTTACACATAAATAGCCTTGGCCGTAAGTGATTTTTGTTTGAAAGAGTTTAACTGCAAAGTTAAAAAAAATAATAATAAATAAAGCTTAGTAGTTTCTCAAGAAAACACTATGGGATAGGGATCAGTATATCACTGGTACTCAAGCTTTCAGTATTTCAGTAAAAGAAAAAGTGCCATCTTTAGTAAGCATATACACTACATGGCCAAAAGTATGTGGATACCTGACCATCACACCCATATGTGGTTCTCCAAACTGTAGCCACAAATTTGGAAGTGCACAATTGTATAGAATGTCTTTGTATGCTGTAGAATTACAATTTTCCTTCACTGGAACTGAGAGGCCCAAACCTGTTCCAGCACGACAATGCCCCTGTGCACAAAGTGAGCTCCATGAAGACAGTGTGTGAAGGTAGGAGTGGAAGAACTCGAGTGTCCTGCACAGAGCCCTGACCTCAACCCCACTGAACACCTTTGGGATGAACTGGAACACCGACTGAACCCCAGACCTCCTCACACAACATCAGTGCCTGACCTCACTAATGCTCTTGTGGTGAATGATCACAAATCCCCACAGCTACACTCCAAAATCTAGTGGAAAGCCTTCCCAGAAGAGTGGAGGTTATTATAACAGCAGAGGGGGGACTACATCTGGAATGAGATGTTCAACAAGCACATATGAGTGTGATGATCAAGAAGAAGATCAAGAAGAACTGAAGATGGCAGATTTCCCATGGGGTAAGAAATGTAAAATTGAGCTCAACATTAGCAACAAAAACAACAATAAAATGATTATTAGCATTCACACACATTTGAATATATTCATAGCCCTGGTTATTTCACATGCACTTGACCACATCCAGTGTGTGGGTCAATTCGCTGTTTGTATCTTATCTAATGTTTTGACTGAGTAAAATCGATGAGTGTCTGTTCTACGCGTCACATATTTGACATGTGGCTTTTCCACCCGAGAGCCATGAAATATGACGGCGCTACATGAGAATCAATTTATTTGATACTTGTTCTTGTCTTGGCGGGCTTTTGCCCTTCAGCCTCACAGTAATTAATTGTTTTCATTATCAGTTCTCCTTGCGCTCCATTTGCGGTAATTAAATGCCTGATCCATTTCATGGTGACAAAAATCAACATGCTATGAGGCTTACTGAAATTCGCTTGGTGCTTCTGTGCAGGCTGGAGAGAATTCTCCGACTGGTGCGTAAATGTGTATGCTTCTCATAAACGGCAGGTCTCTGTGAGAAACGAGAGGGGAATTTACAAAAAAAAAAAAAGGCGTCACGCCAAATTCTGTACCTCTTCCAAAAGAAGAAGGAAACTAATCAGGATGTGGATAGTTACTTCCATTTTCCAAACAAACACAGCTCTAAAAATATGAGCACCATTCTGATTAATGACTTCTGTCTCTCTGGCTGGACGACTCGGCAACATCTGAGCCTGACAGCTCATCGTAATCCTCGCACCTCAGCTGTAAATCAGCCGCGAGAGGCATCATTCAGCCCAAAATGCCAACTGAATGGTTATTTATCAGCCACTGAGTCTTACAAAGTTCAGGAGTCTCCTGGTAGGCATTAAACACGACATGTCCGTGATGATGCATTATTTGTTTCCACGACTCCGCTGAATGCTTTACTGCTGAGATAATTAGCCTTCAGCAGCTGCTTATTAGGGAGAAGCAACAGGGAGCTGAGGATGTAGCAGGAAGTCGTGAATTACAGCTTCCTCTTATTTACGGTGAGACTCCGTCATGCTTTCCTCGCTCCACAAAGCGCACTTCTGTTCCAGAATTAACTTGCTCTGTGCGCCCGTGCTCCTGTGGTGCTCCGGGTAAGAAGTAAACATCCGAATGTCACGGCTAAATGTGAAGAGTTCAGTTCTCCGAGAGAAAAAAATGAGCTTCAATTAAAAACAGAAAGATGCTCGGGAAGTTCATTTATTAATTCATCTTCAGTAACAGCCTTAAAAATTAAAATGCAGAAATTCTACTTAAACTAAATCAATGGTATTTGATTTAAATTTATGAAGGTCCCGTTTTTGTTTGCAAAGCTCCAGCTAACATGCTAACATACTGAATTTTAATTGTAATGTTTAAACATTAGTGATTCATTTATTGATACAAATAACACAAGTAGCTGAACTAGTTATATTTCAGTGATGCTTCACGTTACTATTGTAACAAGTATTTAGAGGCCAGGAGCGAGTGCATAAATGTAGCATGTGTTTTATTAACGCCAATCCATGAATCATAATCATAATATCAGGTACAAGCATATGTCAATATACAGATGTAAGTGTGAGTAAATCTTTATGGAAAAATCCAAGTAAACAGTCCAAGGGCAAAAATTTAAGAAAACAGCTCTAAAGGAAAAAAACAGGTAAAACACGTAAAGAACAAAAACGGAAAACAAACCATAAAAAAGTCTGGAAATGAAAACAGAAACAACATACAAAACCTCACAACAAACATGAGAAAGTGAACTGCATGGGTTAAATGTAGCCCTGTGAGCTCATGCATGCGGAAGAAGACGCATAGCGCTTTCGTCTGCGTGACTTACACCGCCCTGTGACGTAGCACAAGCAACAGTTCGAAAAGATGCAGAGGTTGGCTTCACGTGAAAGCATGTGAAAATGTTAAAAATGTACAAATGTTACTTTCTGAGGTTTTTTTTAACCATTCTTTCCACTTTTTCAGTGTTAATTTATTTTTGTACACATTAAATAAAATAAAGACAAAAAGCACACCCCTAATGGAGACAGTAGGGTATAAATCAACTGCTGAACACGGAACAGGTGCACGCATTAGAAAAACAAACCAATGATAAGATGGTGTGGGGGGAGGAGGGGGTGGTGGAAATGAGACATCATTCATATACACACACACACACACACACACAAATACTGATTCGGTTGTGAGCAGGAAAACTGGACTACATTGTGATGAAGAGGAAATCCACACAAAGAGCAGAAACCTAAGAGCACTTCCTTGTGTAAACTGACCCCAAGATCTGCAATCAGTGATTTCAGCGACAACCAGGAACACAAGAATGCTAAAACTCAGGATTAAAGACTGGTTTTAAAGAGTGTTGTACAAATATAGTGGCACATATTGATCATTTTAACAGCGATGTTTCCTTGCTTTTATATAGCAGAACTGTGAGAGGTGGAAATTTGAGTGTGTGTGTGTGTGTTTTAATCATTCATTAATCATTCATTTCTGTACCAGCTCATGGGTTTAGTTGGAGACTGAAGCAGTGATTTATTTAGAAGTAACTCGCCCATTAAGCAGCCTCACCCGTTAAGCAGGTGCGTATCAATAATTAGTTAGGTGTAGGTGTCCTAATGTGAGAAAATAATAAATGAGGCAGAGACGAATGACGGGAGGATAAAGCGTGATGTTCAATAGTTTAACACCTGCACCCCTGCTCATTCATGCAATTATCCAGTCAGCCAATCAAGTGATAGCAGCACAACGGATAAAACCAGGCAGATAAAGATAAAGAGTTAATGTTCCAGGAGGATGGTCAGACAGGTTTGGGCTGACAGGAAGGCTACGGTAAGTCAAATAAGCACTCTTTACGACCATGGTGAGCAGAACAGCATGTCAACAGGTCAAAAATTGAGTTAGAATACAAGAACGAAAGTCCAAGAACAGGAATCAGAAGCTACAGTGGGCAATGAAACCTGACAGTCGAAAAATTGGGGGAAAAGAAATCATCTCCTGGACTTTCCCAGTCCTCAGCTGTGTCCACCTAGAGCCCACCTTATTCACTGAGACCAATGAGGACAGACGATGTAGCACATGACTTCACACACAAAACTAAAGCACAGAGAGACAACGTCAGGAAGCTGTGAGTGAATTTTAAAATGACTCAAATGCTCGTTGCAGTGAGAAGCAATTAATTTGTCGTGAACAATTGTGTAACATTAAGTATTGAATATTAAATTCCCGATTCCTAAACAAATGATGATATATATACACACATACACACACATATATATATATATATAGTTATAGTTATAAAGTGTAACAGCACCTCTGTGCTAAAATGTGGAGTGTGAGGTGTGGAGACAGAGCTGTCTGAAAGAGATGTGTACTGGACCTCAGTGAGAGAAATGTCCGATAAGTAATCAGATAAATATAGCTGCCTCTGCTCTCATTTCTTCCTGTGATTCAGCGTCCAGTGCCACCATGAGTGTGTGTGTGTATGTGTGTATGTGTGTGTGTGTATGTGTGAAACCTCACACAGCAAGAGCACACTCATCTGAGCTCGTACACACGTCTAAAGCCCATGAACATCAGCACGTCATGTGGACAAATAAAGTGAGACACATTTTTAGAGCTGGAACAATTGCAGCTGCCAGGGGAGAGAGAGAGAGAGAGAGAGAGAGAGAGAGAGAGAGAAAGATTTTTCATAAACAAAAATGTTCGTAAACAAAAATACTGTGAATGACCCACAATAAATAAATTAAATAACAGATAGATGGATAGATAGATAGATAGATAGATAGATAGATAGATAGATAGATAGATAGATAGAGTTAAAATTTACTATTATCTGCTTATTATAAACAAAAATACTGTTCATGGCCCATAATAAATCAGTTAATCAGTCATTCACTATATATATATATATATATATATATATATATATATATATATATATATATATATATATATATATACACACACACACACACACACACATATACATATCTACCTCTAGCCTTTACTGGGAGCTGCATATTGTTAAATCAAACACTGGGCCTGTTACACATGAGTCTAGCCTTGATGATAAAGCAGCTGAAAAAAATGTAATCTAACTGTCAGTGCATGTTATAGCTGGCAGAAGGACTCGAATTTTGCTCATGTTGAAAGAAAAGAATTTGAAACACACACACACACACACATTCCTGTCGGGCCTGGCCTGTGGACGCATCATTAGTGAACGAAGACAAACTGGAAAGCAGACACTGAGGCAGCGGCTAATCTGCTGCAATACAAAAGCTTTTTTGTCACAGTTTTAAAGCCAACAAGGGGATTAGCGGAGAACAAAGCGCCAGTGCCGGGACTTTCATTCCCAAATTACTGGAGGAGGAGGAAGTCAAAATCATACACACAGCTCGGAGAACAGCCACCAACAAATACAATCACCTCCATTTTTAAACCATGTTTAACATTTTTAAAACAGCATCCAGAAAAACATGAAAGAACTTTAAACTTTAAACCTCCCACAATGAATTAAACAGTTGGTAGACCTTTAATTGGACTACACCTTCTATTCAAATCCAAACACTTGTGTTAATAGAATATTCACCAGGGTGGAGCATTTGTCACGGCACGTTTTAAACCAAAAAAACTTCTCTGTGTTCATACTGGATGAGAAACACAAAAAAATCCAGAGCTCAGAACTAACACAAGAATAGATACAGAAGAAAGAGCAGGTGATGTTTTATGGAGGGGTGTAAAAAGATGGAGGGTGTAAAAAAGATAAAAGGTGTAAAAAGATGGAGGGTGTTAAAAAGATGGAGGGTATAAAAAAGATAAAAGGAGTAAAAAGATGGAGAGTGTTAAAAAGATGGAGGGTATAAAAAAAACCCCATCTGAAGAAAGATGGAGAGTGTAAAAAAGATAGAGGGGTAAAAAGATGGAGGGTGTAAAAAACATGGATAGGTGTAAAAAAAAAAAGATGGAGGTGTTTAAAAAAAGATAGAGGGTGTAAAAAAGATAAAAGGTGTAAAAAGATGGAGGATGTTAAAAAGATGGAGGGTATTAAAAAAAACCTCCATCTGAAAAAAAGATGGAGAGTGTAAAAAAGATAGAGGGGTGTAAAAAGATGGAAGGTGCAAAAAAACAGAAGGTGTAAAAAGATGGAGGGTGTAAAAACATGGATAGGTGTAAAAAAAGATGGAGGTGTTTAAAAAAGATAGAGAGTGTAAAAAAGATGGAGGGCATAAAATGATGGAGGGTGTTAAAATATGGATAGGCATAAAACAGATGGAGGTGTTTAAAAAAGATAGAGAGTGTAAAAAAGATGGAGGGCATAAAATGATGGAGGGTGTAAAAACATGGATAGGTGTAAAAAAGATGGAGGTGTTTAAAAAAGATGGACGGAGTAAAAAAGATGGAGGGGTATAAAAAAAAAAGGAGTGGAGTCAAGTGTGGGCACATAAATAAGACTTGAAGAGCATCTAAACTGTGGAGTGTTAGAGAGATTTTTAGGAAACAACAGAAGTGTAAAGCCAATAAATCCACTTTCACTGTATTAATAATGGATTGTATATAATAATGGAAATGGCTGAAATGGCTATAAAAAAAGCCACGTTTTTGGGTTTTTGGCTAAAAGAGATAACAGACCAAAACTTTTGAGGCCACAAATAATTCACATATAATTTTAATAGTATTATCTAATTTTGTCCTATTGAAAGTACTGGCTTTATCAATAATAAACTAATTTGTATTCACCAATTATTAAAAAATGTATTAGAGATAATAATAATCATATAAATTTAATAATGATTATATAATAAGTATATGTAATAATATTTTTGTAATACTATTTAATTATATTTCAATTTTACATTGAGGAAACGAAAGAAAGAAAGAAATGTAATAATAAAATATTATAATTATTAGATAATAAATACACATTTGGACATTGATAAAGTTACTGTTGTGTTAGCTGTGTACTATAGAACATTGGAGTTGAAATTACATAATGAATATGAGCTCGAAGTGCACACTTTCACCTTTAAACTTTTGCTCCCCCTTTTTTTATGGGACTAAAAGTACTCGGAGAATGAGCTGCTCAGCTGTGTCACGGCCAGGTGTGTGTTACTCCCTCATTATTTCACTTACAGGTAAACAGATAAAAGGTGTGGATTTAGCTAGTGCAGATATTCATTATAACCGCACTCTTGCTCATGCGATATTGCTTAATTAACACACACCTGGCCATGGAACAGCTGAGCAGCCGAGTGTCCAATGACTTTTGGTCCCTTAAAAGGGGCCACATATAAAAAGTGCTGGAATTCCTACACTGTTCACCGGATTTGGATCAATTTCATCAAATTAAAGCTGAAAGTCTGCACTTTGAGCTCATCATTTAATTTCAACTTTAAAATCCTGTAGTAGACAGCTAAAATAACCGTAATGTTAATTAATGTTAATGTAACTGTATATTTGGACATTAACATTACGGTTAATGTCCAAATATTCATGGACCTGTAACTGTATATTTAATAATATTGCATTTTAATCATATAAAATCTCACTCATGCTATACTGCAATTTGAACCATGACTGTTATCTCGTGGATACACATGCACGGACGTAAAATCCACAGAAATAATGCAAATAACCTTCCCCTATTTATACTTTGCAGTATTACGGAGTATAATGTTATAGATGTTTATATATATATATATATATATATATATATATATATATATATATATATATGCAAAAAATAATAACAGGACATGAGCCAGTTCATTGGCTGTGCTGTTCAAATACATTATGCATTAGGCTTTTTTCACTAAGAGCTATTAAAATAATAGAAAAAAAACATTCTGCACACAACCACAAGTGTGAGCTCTCATCTGGAACACGGGCTAATGAACTTTTCACCGCACACACACACACAAACACACACAAGAATCACAGCTATCTGCCAATATGAACTCCTACACAGCGAAACGAATAAAGTCAGCTTGTATAAATAAATCCGTGCATGTTTCTTGTGTGTTTCTATATTCAAACTTTATCATATCACAATACTTGGCGGTATTTCTATGATACACAATATGTATCATGATATATATTTCAGCTAACAAAAAGTTGGCAAAAACAGAAGTGCTGCATTAAAACTGTGAAAATAAAGAACCGTTAAACTGAGTTTAATGATACTTTTATTTAATGCCTACAAAAACTACATTCAGTAACACTGAAAAGGGGAAAAATAAAAAGACATAAAAAAATTAAAGATTAAGTAAAAAAATTATATCAAATCAACTGCTTCCATTCAGTTCCATTTATTTTGTAAATATAAAAAGTTATAAAAAGATATCATGACACCAATGATATCTCACAAAAGTGCATCGTGACATAATTTATCACAATATCAAAGCTGTATCATCTTATCATTCCTGATTTAACCTAAAACATCTTACATGGCTTTAAGCTAGTGTCCAGTAATGACACACTGCAACTTTTTATCAGTTTGAATGTAGTACCTGAATCATTCAGAGCAATGAATAAATATTATACCCCAGCACTGTTGAATTCTCCATTCTGATTAGTCAGATGTTGATTCATTTTCTATAGCAGCAGCTCTGAAAGTAGTGCAGTGTAGCTCTGACAGTAGTGCAGTGTAGCTCTGACAGTAGTATAGCAGCAGCTCTGACAGTAGTGCAGTGTAGCTCTGACAGTAGTATAGCAGCAGCTCTGACAGAAGTGCAGTGTAGCTCTGGCAGTAGTATAGCAGCAGCTCTGACAGTAGTGCAGTGTAGCTCTGACAGTAGTATAGCAGCAGCTCTGACAGTAGTGCAGTGTAGCTCTGATAGTAGTTCGGTGTAGCTCTGACAGTAGTGCAGTGTAGCTCTGACAGTAGTTCGGTGTAGCTCTGACAGTAGTTCGGTGTAGCTCTGACTGTAGTATAGCAGCAGCTCTGACAGTAGTGCAGTGTAGCTCTGATAGTAGTTCGGTGTAGCTCTGACAGAAGTGCAGTGTAGCTCTGACTGTAGTATAGCAGCAGCTCTGACAGTAGTGCAGTGTAGCTCTGACAGTAGTGCAGTGTAGCTCTGACAGTAGTATAGCAGCAGCTCTGACAGTAGTGCAGTGTAGCTCTGACAGTAGTATAGCAGCAGCTCTGACAGTAGTGCAGTGTAGCTCTGACAGTAGTGAAGTGTAGCTCTGACAGTAGTATAGCAGCAGCTCTGACAGTAGTGCAGTGTAGCTCTGATAGTAGTTCGGTGTAGCTCTGACAGTAGTGCAGTGTAGCTCTGACAGTAGTTCGGTGTAGCTCTGACAGTAGTGCAGTGTAGCTCTGACAGTAGTATAGCAGCAGCTCTGACAGTAGTGCAGTGTAGCTCTGACAGTAGTTCGGTGTAGCTCTGACAGTAGTGCAGTGTAGCTCTGACAGTAGTGCAGTGTAGCTCTGACTGTAGTATAGCAGCAGCTCTGAGAGTAGTGCAGTGTAGCTCTGACTGTAGTATAGCAGCAGCTCTGACAGTAGTGCAGTGTAGCTCTGACAGTAGTTCGGTGTAGCTCTGACAGTAGTGCAGTGTAGCTCTGACAGTAGCATAGCAGCAGCTCTGACAGTAGTGCAGTGTAGCTTTGACAGTAGTTCGGTGTAGCTCTGACAGTAGTATAGCAACAGCTCTGACAGCAGCATAGCAGCAGCTCTGACAGTAGTGCAGTGTAGCTCTGACTGTAGTATAGCAGCAGCTCTGACAGTAGTGCAGTGTAGCTCTGACAGTAGTTCGGTGTAGCTCTGACAGTAGTATAGCAGCAGCTCTGACAGTAGCATAGCAGCAGCTCTGACAGTAGTGCAGTGTAGCTCTGACTGTAGTATAGCAGCAGCTCTGACAGTAGTGCAGTGTAGCTCTGACTGTCGAAGGCAGCAGCTCTGACAGAAGTGCAGTATAGCTCTGACTGTCGAAGGCAGCAGCTCTGACAGAAGTGCAGTATAGCTCTGACAGTAGTGCAGTGTAGCTCTGACTGTAGTATAGCAGCAGCTCTGACAGTAGTACACTGTAGCTCTGACAGTAGTATAGCAGCAGCTCTGACAGTAGTACACTGTAGCTCTGGCAGTAGTATAGCAGCAGCTCTGACAGTAGTGTAGCAGCAGCTCTGACAGTAGTATACTATAGCTCTGGCAGTAGTATAGCAGCAGCTCTGACAGTAGTATACTGTAGCTCTGGCAGTAGTATAGCAGTAGCTCTGGCAGTAGTATAGCAGCAGCTCTGACAGTAGTATACTATAGCTCTGGCAGTAGTATAGCAGCAGCTCTGACAGTAGTATAGCAGCAGCTCTGACTGTAGTATAGCAGCAGCTCTGACAGAAGTGCAGTGTAGCTCTGACTGTAGTATAGCAGCAGCTCTGAGAGTAGTGCAGTGTAGCTCTGACTGTAGTATAGCAGCAGCTCTGACAGAAGTGCAGTGTAGCTCTGACAGTAGTGCAGTGTAGCTCTGACAGTAGTGCAGTGTAGCTCTGACTGTAGTATAGCAGCAGCTCTGACAGAAGTGCAGTGTAGCTCTGACAGTAGTGCAGTGTAGCTCTGACAGTAGTGCAGTGTAGCTCTGACAGTAGTGCAGTGTAGCTCTGACAGTAGTATAGCAGCAGCTCTGACAGTAGTGCAGTGTAGCTCTGACAGTAGTATAGCAGCAGCTCTGACAGTAGTGTAGCAGCAGCTCTGACAGTAGTACATTGTAGCTCTGGCAGTAGTATAGCAGCAGCTCTGACAGTAGTATAGCAGCAGCTCTGACAGTAGTATAGCAGCAGCTCTGACAGTAGTACACTGTAGCTCTGGCAGTAGTATAGCAGCAGCTCTGACAGTAGTATACTGTAGCTCTGGCAGTAGTATAGCAGCAGCTCTGACAGTAGTGTAGCAGTAGCTCTGGCAGTAGTATAGCAGCAGCTCTGACAGTAGTACACTGTAGCTCTGGCAGTAGTATAGCAGCAGCTCTGACAGTAGTATACTATAGCTCTGGCAGTAGTATAGCAGCAGCTCTGACAGTAGTATAGCAGCAGCTCTGACAGTAGTATAGCAGCAGCTCTGACAGTAGTACTGCAGCAGCTCTGAGAGTAGTACATTGTAGCTCTGACAGTAGTATACTGTAGCTCTGGCAGTAGTATAGCAGCAGCTCTGACAGTAGTACACTGTAGCTCTGAAAGTAGTATAGCAGCAGCTCTGACAGTAGTATACTGTAGCTCTGGCAGTAGTATAGCATCAGCTCTGACTGTAGTATAGCAGCAGCTCTGGCAGTAGTATAGCAGCAGCTCTGACTGTATTATAGCAGCAGCTCTGACAGTAGTATACTGTAGCTCTGGCAGTAGTATAGCAGCAGCTCTGACAGTAGTACTGCAGCAGCTCTGAGAGTAGTACATTGTAGCTCTGACAGTAGTATACTGTAGCTCTGGCAGTAGTATAGCAGCAGCTCTGACTGTAGTATAGCAGCAGCTCTGACAGTAGTATACTGTAGCTCTGGCAGTAGTATAGCAGCAGCTCTGACAGTAGTACTGCAGCAGCTCTGAGAGTAGTACATTGTAGCTCTGACAGTAGTATACTGTAGCTCTGGCAGTAGTATAGCAGCAGCTCTGACTGTAGTATAGCAGCAGCTCTGACAGTAGTACTGCAGCAGCTCTGAGAGTAGTACATTGTAGCTCTGACAGTAGTATAGCAGCAGCTCTGACAGTAGTACACTGTAGCTCTGACTGTAGTATAGCAGCAGCTCTGGCAGTAGTATAGCAGCAGCTCTGGCAGTAGTATAGCAGCAGCTCTGACAGTAGTATGGCAGCAGCTCTGACAGTAGTACACTGTAGCTCTGACAGTAGTATAGCAGCAGCTCTGGCAGTAGTATAGCAGCAGCTCTGGCAGTAGTATAGCAGCAGCTCTGGCAGTAGTATAGCAGCAGCTCTGGCAGTAGTGCAAACCACAAGTTTATATTAACATGTTATAATATCTTATCCTTTCTATACTAACGGCTTGTTCACAGGGAGTTGTACGACAGATGCTCCACATAGACCGATTAAAAACATGGCTAATCGTTGATGTGGTTAGGTTTTCTGTAACAAGATGTTTATTTAGCATTTACAGAAGGAGTCTCCGGTGTCAGTTCTTTGTCACAGTAATTTTAATTTGTCCACCATCTTCAGGACAGAGGAGTTTGTGCTTCTCTGTAACATGACACTCCAGGGCATGCTGTTATAGGAAAATAATCAATGTCAGGGAGTTAACACTAACTCCACTTCATCATTCCAACCTGTCATTGATTATTTTCTTATAACAGCATGACACTGAATGTTTTATTCCTTACATAAGCTTTAAGATTATTAACTGAATAATAAATACAGATTTTAAATAGTTACAAAGGTCCTTGAGAAAAAAAATGAATATCTGGAGTAACTTTTCAAAACTAATGTGCAGTCTAATCACAAAAACAACACAAATGTGACCTAATAATCACTCTACTATATCTCTAAAACATGTTCTGCTTAGAATTTCACCACCAAACTGTTTGTATTTACTCTTCTACATCCATTACTGTAATGACTTCTAATAGTGCTACCCAGTGTCACCCTTTTGAGTCAATGTTTCTTCCTCCTGTCATGGGTTTTCTCCTCATCCATGTCACCTCTGGCTTGCTCATTAGGGATCTATGTCTGTAAAACTGCTGTGTCTGAATGTCTACTGTTGTAAATAAAATTGAATATAATCAGCAGTAACAAACAAGTATTTCAGAATCTGCCCTTAAATGTGTTTGCTCTATTCAAACGGAATACAAAATAATAATAAGAATAATAATAATAATAATAATAATAATAATAATAATAGATGTCTACACCTGCACCCTGTTTATTGTTTTGGGAGTTAGTAATACCGCCTAAATGCACAATAGTGAATATCCAGTGTAATTATGTAATCCCATAATGCACTGTAGTAGGTATCTAAATTATACACCTTAGCAGGGGAGAGAATACCCATAATGCACTTTGCTGGTTCGAGGGAAGAGATGACACCGTATGTGTGAAAATTCTGACATTTTTCTCTTTCTTTCTTTCTTTCTGCTTACATTTTGTTACTGACATTACTGACCGTGTTTCTGTATTATTTCTGATATAGCTATTTACTGCACTACATACGATGCTGCCAATGATGCTGCCATTCTTTTTATATTCTTCCTATTGACATGTTGTCACAAATACACACTTTGGAAAAGGGTACTAAACTGTACATTTCCTTGTCGCTGACATGGTACACTTTTGTACCTTTTGTACCTTTAGTACAAAATCTTTTACCTAGAAGGATGCATGTAGTGTACGTGTAAAACTTTAAACTAAAAAGCAATTATATACATTAATTATTTTCTTTAAGGTATACTATATACACATTCTCAAGTACAAAATTACAAAAGTGAAGAACAGGAAAGGGCCCTTTTCAGTACCCTTGTTGTTGATGAAAGTGTAAATTCATATTTATATTTATTTATCTGTCCTCTGACACATGATGTGCTGCTGTGACACTTTAATTTCCCCATGAGTGATTAATCAGTCTTTATCTTAACTTATATCATGCATCTTATCATTTTAAACACTCTCTACAGCAGTCAACGCGAAACCACTTCAAATCTCGCGAGATTAACGCTCGCTATTTTTAAGTTTGGCGGATGTAATTACAGTGCGCTTATTTGATTATGTGACAGCGTGGAAATAAATGGACCAGGAATAATCCGATACTGTGCTATGAGAATGACTCTAGCTCAAGATGTAAAGACATAAAATGTGGAGTGAACTCAAACAACTCTTATTAAACGCTATTAAAGAAATACATGAAACGCGCATGCGCACAACCAGGTAGCGCCTGCTCTATAGGTTATAACGTTACATTATTATATAATATGTTGTATATTGTGTCATGTTAGAGCTCCTGGTGAAACTTTGAGGTGATTACTGAACAATTAGTCTCGGAGTTATGAAATGAAATGGACACTTAATAAAAAGGGGTCTTCTGTCAAAGTGTTTTACCGAGCAAAGGTTTCTGCGCATGCGCACTTCACTTTAAATTCATGCTTCTTCATGTTATTTTAATGCTGGAGGTGTAACACAGACAAAAACACAGAAAAACAATATTCTGCATGTAGTTTCATTTTCGGACAAGATCATTTACGCTATCAAAACACTGTCTGTACTTTTATGCTGGATTTTTTTTCTGATAAAGTCACAATAGCCTAATAAATCAGATAAAATCACCCAAAACCAGCCACTTGCGCTATTGTTTTACAAAGACCTAGGCTATGAATGTCTTCTGACAGGACAAATCGTTAGAACAAAATAAATAAAGGAACTTAAACAACTTAAAAGCTTTGCAGGTTTATGCAGAGGAAAGAAAGAAAGCGCCTCACCTTGTATGTGCTGGTTCACGACATTTTCCAGCCGGTCGAGTCGCTCTATAATCCGCAGAGTTTCGCCCTTCTTGTCGCCCTCCAACTTCCTGGCTGGGACAGGCACCGGCACTTTAATATACACACTGGCTATGTAGTTAGTGACCCATCCGACGTAGAGCAGACACACTATGTTGGTCATGCCGCTCAGTATCACACACGTCGACACCAAAGTTTTGGTTCTCCTGGTGCACGCCATGCCGACATGCCTGCGTGCAGCGCGAGCGCCTCAGCAGCCGGTGCGCCGCGGACCAGCGGAACCGCCTCCCTCTGCTTCTCCTTCTCCTTCTTCTTCTCCTTCTTCTTCCCTCCTCGCTTAATAAAGTACCATTCCTCAAGGTGACCTGCTTCTGTCTATCCGCATGCTTTTAATCTGAATGTTTTTTTTTTCTTTTACGAGTCTTTATTTATTTTTTTTCCCCCTTGTGTTTATTTTCTTTCGCTCCCTCACGCGGACGGCCGCTCTCCTCCTGTTCCGACATGTACGCGCGCGTCTTCCATCGCGAGCTCTCTCTCTCTCTCTCTCTCTCTCTCTCTCGCGAGCTCTCTCTCTCAGCAGTAGCGTCTCTATAGGAACGAGCAGGCAGGCAAGGCGTGCAGCGGTGCCGAGCCGCGCGCGCGCTCCATCCTCGCAACCAATCAGACGAGACAAATGAGTTGCCTTCAATTAGACAGCGAGCCAATGAGAATGAAGTGGGCGTGTCTAAGTGGCCAAAACACGGCAACCGGGAGATGCTGTAAATGAAAAAGAATAAATAAATAAATAAATAAATTAAATTTTTGTTTGTTTCTCGTTTCTGGGTTTGTTCTTTTCTCTTTTGCTTTAGCTGTTCTTCAGTAAAGTACATGAAATCTGTAATAAATACATATAATCCAGGTTAATATTAACATAATATTTTTACAATTTTAATATATAGGCTATTTGTGGAAACAACACATTTGTTACAAAGTTTCTGGAAAAATAGTAAACAGTTCTAAATTTTAAAAAATACACAGCTTAGTCATAACATTAAAACCACTGACAGGTGAAGTGAATAACATTGATTATCTCAGTACAATGGCACCTGCTATGGGGTGGGATATATTAGGCAGCAAGAGAACAGTCGGTTCTCAAAGTTGATGTGCTGGAAGCAGGAAAAATGGGCAAGTGTAAGGACCTGAGTGACTCTGACAAGAGCCGAATTGTGATGGCTAGACGACTGGGTCAGAGCATCTCCAAAACGGCAGGTCTTGTAGGATGTTCCCGGTATGCAGTGGTTAGTACCTACCAAAAGTGGTCCAAGGAAGGACAACTGGTGAACCGGAGACAGGGTCATGGGAGCCCAAGGCTCAGTGATGTGCGTGGGGAGTGAAGGCTAGCCCGTCTGGTCCGATCCCACAGAAGAGCTACTGTAGCACAAACTGCTGAAAGTTAATGCTGGCTATGATAGAAAGGTGTCAGAACACACAGTGCATCACAATTTTCTGTGTATGGGGCTGTGTAGCCACAGACTGGTCAGAGTGCTCATGCTGACCCCTGTCCACCGCCAAAAGCACCTACAATGGGCACGTCAGCATCAGACCTGGACCATGGAGCAATGGAAGAAGGCGGCCTGGTCTGATGAATCACGTTTTCTTTTACATCATGTGGAAGGCCGGGTGTGTGTGCATCTCTTACATGGGGAAAAGATGGCACCAGGATGCACTATGGGAAGAAGACCAGCTGGCGGAGGAAGTGTGATGCTCTGGGCAATGTTCTGCTGGGAAACCCTGGGTCCTGGCATTCATGTGGATGTTACTTTGACACATTCCACATACCTAAACACTGTAGCAGACCAAGTACACCCCTTCATGGCAACAGTATTCCCTAATGGCAGTGGCCTCTTTCAGCAGGATAACGCGCCCTGCCACACTGTAAAAATAGTTCAAGAATGGTATAAGGAACAAGACAAAGAGTTCAGGGTGTTGACTTGGCCTCCAAATTCCCCAGATCTCAATCTGATCAAGCATCTGTGGGATCTACAGGACAAATTTTCATTATTCCTGTGGGAGTTTGGCGGTTGTGTTTCGCACTAATGTTACAGGGTGACGTTGTTACTACTAGCGCAGGTAAAACATTGGATTCAAAGTTCCAGAATGCAGTGCAGCTACACGATGTATTTATACTGAGTTACGGAGGAGACTCAGCTCGGCTAGCTAGCAATTAGCATGGTATTAGCATGAACGTTGAAGCTTTATAAAGCGTTCTGTTTGAGCTGAGTGTACAGATGAGGAAGTGAGAGAGTTGGAAAGGACTAAAGCGCCGCTGCATCGCTCCTTTTAGATAAACATGAAACAAGGTGGCTAAATCCTACTGCACCACTATCAGCAGGTAGTCGAATGGCACTGTGGGTAATGTAGGAAACTGTTAACCAAAGTTGTTATTGACCAACTTGTCCATGAAAGATATTTAAACTAAAAAGTCAGCTCAGAATTTCATTATAAAATAATTCTTATACTCCACTGAAGATCAAGTCGTTCAGGGTGGATTGTTCCTTTAATGATGTTATTAGGTTTTTAATGGCAGCAGTAAAGAAAATATATATATCTTCTCATTCGTTTAACTTAATTTAGTATAAAGTAGAGGGACTGAGTTTTTTCTTAAAGTTACTATTTTCTGCACACACATAAACACACACCAAAGAGCAGATACAGAAGATTTATTTTAATGCTTGTAGGGATCTGAAAGAAAACAGGGTCATTAAGGAATTAATTATGATCGATATTGAGTAGCAGCTACAGCGCTCTATGCATAAAAAGGTAGATATATTTTAGAGTTTATCATTATGACATATGTATGTTGCTGCCTATAGGGAGAAATAAATAAGCCTGTAAATATTTTCATTGCTTTTTAAAGGTGGGTCCATTTGTTTCAAATAAATGGTAGTTCATGTGAACGCACTTAATCGTATTCAGAGCCACTTTAATGTATTATTAAACTACATGCGCAGTTACAGAACATTAATATAATGATTACCTGTTGATCATCTGCCAAAAAAAAAGAGAAAACATTTCCATATAAAGTGTCGGTGAAAGTAATAGAGGAAAAGTGCAAAGGTTACATTTAGATGATTTTTTTCTCCGTAGCTGGTCTCATTCAGAATGATGTTGATCCCGAGCTGATACTTGGCACTCCACTGTGACATGAATGCATGTCAGAGGTTTTATTCCATGCTGGTGAAAAAGCACCGTGCTTTTTAAGGCCTTATAGAGGCTGGTATAAAAGATTGATGCTGGTAATTGATTCGAGGACTCAAGAAGCACGCTGATGTGTAAGTGCCTCAGTAATAAGCCCTAAAGGGGTTTGGCTGTAGAGCTACACCACTAATAATCTTCATTCCTGTTTCCTCCCTGCATCTTCTAGCATGTTTTGCAAAGTGATATTATATTATCGGCATGTTCTATTGTGTGTGAATGCTTGTAGGGGGAAAATAATACAGTTATAACACAGTAGAAAAGGTGGAGTCATGAAGGCTCTGTGAGAAATGACAATAACTCATTAGGCATTCTGTCAAGCTCCATCAAAGCAACTGTGTTCATGATGTCAATAAATGTGAAATCACCCATGACTCATCTTTTTATCTCATAAAAAAAGGAACAAGTCTTCAGCAGTCACATTAAACTGAAACTGTGACGTTGTTGATTTTCGTCTTCGTGTCCTTGGATACATCTTAAAAAGTTCTTACATTAGGAATAAAACACAACGTAGTGTCTGATTATAGGAAAGTAATCAAAGACAGAGTTAATGTTGTAACGACCCTGAAGTAATTATTTTCCTATAACAGCATATTGTGAAGCGCTTTATTCCTCTTACACCACAACCAATTACAAAGTTTTTTATTTATTAAAGAATGACATGTCATACTTTTTATCCATTTGTAGTTATATTTAATGCTATCACTTATGTTCAAGAAGCTATAAACATATAAGTCTTTCCCTCACCAGCTTCTCTTCTTCTCTCTGGAAGTTAATAAGACAAAAAACTACAACTTGTCACGTTACCAGGAAACAGCAAACTGTAAACTCTTCTGTCCTGATGATGTTAGAACAATTTACAGCTTTATCTGACACTAAAGACTCCTTCCATAAAGGAGTCCTTACAGAAAACCATCATATAATTAAAGCAATTATGTAGAGTATCCACCATATTAGTCCCTATGTAAGTTGTTACTATAGAAACAATACCATATTAGGACGAATACATTAATATCAACCTGTGATTTGCAACTACACTACTGTCAGAGCTGCTTTTACAGAAAATTAATCAACACCAACAGCACTGTGGTTTAATGCATTTTAATGACCTCAGTACAAAAGATTGAGAGGCTACATTTTCTGTCATCCGAGTTGTATTCCCAGAATGATTGTTCTGATTTACACTTGGACGTATGAGGTTTCATTTTCTTCGTTCAATCATTTAATCAGTCCGACTTCTCACTGAGACGCGCATTACATTCTTTTATTGTCTTATTGATGACATTGTAAATTGAGTGCAGCAGAATTCCATTAAAAATGTGCAGCGGATCGTCATCCTCCATTTAACACTGGAATAGTGAGAGATTTTTGTCTTAGTCACTGAATGAAAACAGCAGTTGGCCATCACCTACTTCTGCCTTCTTCTGCCTCTCGCTTGGATTGTAAGTAGGATGTTTCCACTCGTCTGTTTCTAAATATGTCTTTCCATCAGTCTCAGGGAAGTATTCCGGTATGGGTTTCTAACACGCCCTTGTTGATTTCCCTTCGCAATTTCCAGCCCCAAGTGTTTCAAGCTTTTATTGTTCTTTTTTTTTTTTCCAGGAGAGAATCAATTCAGTATGACTATAGATTCCTGGAGTTCAAATAAAAGGATCTGTACTAGTGTGAGGATGTTTTTCAGTGGACACTATAAAGCACTTCTGGATAAGGGCACTTAGCAAATCCTGTAAAATAGGAGTGTATGAGTCTTAATGCCATTATCTGTATCTCTATCTGTTTAGTGCTCCAAATATATTCACATCAGTATCTATATTCAGATTTAAACCCAAAGTAGGTGTGGCCAGAAATTTTTTTGATTAAATATGCACTCAGATGTAGAAATACTAGCACAGTCAGTCTGGTGTGTGGATTCTGGTTCTGAAAGTTCGTCAACCTCAGCTATATCATTGAGTTCATAATTGGTCCAAATTTGGGACTGTTTTATAAAATATAATTCAGACAAGTTTTACAGAGTTTGTAGTTATTTTTGCAATATTTTGTAACAAATTTACTTGGTTCTGTTTCTTAAAATATAAACAAACTCATAGACTACATCATCATCAGAACCCTGACCAGGCAGTTACTAAGGATGCTGTAAATGCATCATGCAGCATCACACATTCTTTCCTTGTCTGGCAAAAGTAAAAACCTATTTTTTTCCTTTTTTTTTTCAAATGCATTCAACCAAATGCATAAAATTCTATTTTGTGCATGCAAATCGGTTTTCTTTAAAGTTATATTAATGATGTGCGTCACATTTATGCAAAAAAAAAAAAAAAATGAAAAAGCAAGAATAATTTTCCTCTCAGCCTCTTCCATACTTGCGTTGTCCTAAAATTTTAGATCATTTATTCAGGTGCGTCATGACTGAGTCACAGTTCGTATCTTTCAGTGAAAACACAAAGCAGGAACTATTCCAGGAACAGTACAATTATTGTTCAGAGAGTTAGTTCCTGAACTTGAAAAAGGCACTTTATTCTAATGCACCTAATGCATCTTTAATTCCCTCAAAAACACTTTGGCCTGTTTAATTGTGAAATGCGAGTTGACTGGAACACACAGCGTCTGTCACATTCCTCTGTGAGCGTAGGAATTGAGATCCATGGCCAATAAGCTACAGAAGGTGTTCTCAGTGCCTGTGGCCAACTAATCTGGTTTGAAAGAAGCAGGGAGGTTTATTGTCCCTCGGAGCGTTCCCTGTCATAACTCTCACGCAGAGGTAACAGCAGTGTGTCCAGAACGATGATGAATGTCGTAGTGAAATGAGAGAAGGGCTGCACAGAGGTGAAGGGTGGATGATGGAAGTATAGAGAGCTGAACCCTGCAGGCTGAATCTGTTCTCCGGACCAAATTAAAGATGGCTAATTATGACAAATCTGTGCTTCACGGGAATGCAGCACTGTGCTTAAAAATTATGACTCAGATTGTTTATCTGCGCTCGCACTCTGCCAGCCCACAGAACATTAGATCATTTTCTGATATTTCTTCTTCCAGCAGTTTTATGTCTTCCCATGCAGATAAAGCTGATGAAGGTCCTGAGTTCAAATCCGTTAGCCTTCAACTGCTCAGCTCAATTGTAAGTCTCTTTGGAAAATGAATAAGTGTTAATGTAAATGGTAGAACGCTTGCATGAATGGTCTTCTCTAGAAAAAAAAAAACAGCAGCCAGCGGTGATTCATGTAATAACCGATCAATTAAAACACATTAATTAAAATACAAAAAAGGAAAAACGACTGGACAGCGAAGGAGGGAGCCTATAGGGCACTGCATCATTTTTTCTCCACTATAAGGACACCCATTAGGGCACTTCATCATGTTTTCTCCACATGTAGGGGAACCCTATAGGGCACTGCATCATGTTTTCTCCACTAGAAGGACACCCATTAGGGCACTTCATCATGTTTTCTCCACATGTAGGGGAACCCTATAGGGCACTTCAACATGTTTTCTCCACATGTAGGGGAACCCTACAGGGCACTGCATCATGTTTTCTCCGCTAGAAGAGCACCCATTAGGGCACTTCATCATGTTTTCTCCACATGTAGGGGAACCCTACAGGGCACTGCATCATGTTTTCTCCACTAGAAGGGCACCCATTAGGGCACTTCATCATGTTTTCTCCACATGTAGCGGAACCCTATAGGGCACTGCATCATGTTTTCTCCACTAGAAGGGCACCCATTAGGGCACTTCATCATGTTTTCTCCACATGTAGCAGAACCCTATAGGCCACTGCATCATGTTTTCTCTACTAGAAAGGCACCCTAGAGGGCACTTCCTCGTGTTTATCCACATGTAGAGGAA
Organism: Pangasianodon hypophthalmus; assembly: GCF_027358585.1. Taxonomy (NCBI): domain Eukaryota; kingdom Metazoa; phylum Chordata; class Actinopteri; order Siluriformes; family Pangasiidae; genus Pangasianodon; species Pangasianodon hypophthalmus. The sequence continues at coordinate 6,491,006 of NC_069720.1, forward strand.
CCCTATAGGGCACTGAATTATGTTATTGCCACTAGAAGGGCACCCAATAGGGGACTTCGTCATGTTTCTTCACATGTAGCTGAACCCTTTAGGGCACTGCAGCACATATTCTCCACTGTAAAGGCAGCCATTAAGGCACTTCATCTTGTTTCTTCACATGTTGGAGCACCCTATTGGGCATTTCACCATGTTTTCTCTCATGTAGTTGCATTTTTTTTCTGTTTGAAGGGCATCCAATAGGGCACTTAGTCATGTTTTCTTCACTGTAAGGACATCTTAGAGGGCATTTCATCATTATTTTTTGGGCACTGCCTATAGGGCACTGAATCAAATATTGTCCACTGGAAGAGCACCCTAGAGGGCACTTCATCATGTTTTCTTGCAAGTAGTAGCATCCTAGGGGGTCTTCTATGTTACTGTATCACACTTTCTTCACTGTAAAGACACCCCAGAGGGTATTTCATCATGTTTTTCTTTTCAATTGAAGGGCACCCATTAAGGCTCTTCGTCTTGTTTCTTCACATGTACTGGAACCCCATAGGGCACTGCATCATGTATTCTCCACAGAAAAGGCATCCTAGAGGGAACTTTATCATGTTTCTTCACAGGTAGAGGAACCCCATAGGGCACTGCATCATGTATTCTCCACAGAAAAGGCATCCTAGAGGGAACTTTATCATGTTTCTTCACAGGTAGAGGAACCCCATAGGGCACTGCATCATGTATTCTCCACAAGAAGGCACCATATAGGGCAGTTCACCATGCTTTCTCCATTTCAAGGGCACCCAATAGGGCACTCACGTTTAATTGCATGTAGGGGAACCCTGTAGGGCACTGCATCTGTTTTCTCCACTGAAAAGGCAGCCATTAAGCCACTTTATCCTGTTTCTTCACATATTCGGGATATAACCCTAGAGGTTATTTCATCATGTTTCTCTCATACAGCTGTACCCTAGAAGGCATTTCTAATTTTTCTATTTTGTAGGGCAGCCGTTAGAGCACTTCATCACATTATCTTCACTGTACGGACACACTAGACGGCATTTCATTACATTTTTTCCATTTCAAGGGCACCTGTTAGGGCATTTAATCAGATTTCTTTACTTGTAAGGGCACCCTAAAGGGCAGTTTATCATGTTTTCTCCATTTCAAGGGCACCCTTTAGGGCACTATTCAATATGTCTTCACACATAGGGGAACCCTATAGGGCGCTGTATCATGTATTCTCAACTGGAAGGCACCCTAGAGGAAATGTTTTCTCATACGTAGGGGCACCCTAGAGGGTATCACATTTTTTCACCCTTTATCACAACTTCTCGCACACAGCATAGAGGGCATTTGATTTTTTTTTTATTTGAAGAGCAGCCAATAGGGTACTTCTTCACATTTTCTGCACTGTAAGGACACCCTAGAGGGCACTTTATCCTATTTTATCTACCATAAGGACATCCTATAGGGCACTTTCACCATGTTTCTCAACTATAGGGACAACGCCAGTGCAGAGAAGTATACAATCAAACAAACATATCATGGCTGTAGTCAAATAAGTGTAGCAACTGAATTAGGTGTAGAAAGTAATTCAAATACCTACCGCTGCTGGTGGACAGAACCAGATCAAATGGGTGAACTGTCTGCGGATGGTATAAGTGCATTGTTTTCATTTAAAAAGTTGTGTGAAAAACATTTAGTACACTTTATGTAGGAGGTGATTTGTAGCCATGTAGTCTGGCACGTGTGAGTGGTGTAACAAATAAACAATACCTCCTAAGAAGGTGCTGTAGCTCCCTTAATCTCGTCAAATCCCAAGACTGAAGATTTACAAGTGGTAACATAAAGAGCTGGTGCAACACATAAAATCTTTTAAATTGTTGTGTCTTATTTATAACGATGAAACAATTTGTAATGGTTAAGAATTAAAACCTTAAAGCCTTTCAGTCATGATATTTGCTTATCCAGACCTTTGTAAGGCAGGAATTTTATGTAGATGGATGAAAACCAAAAGTGAATCATCTGTGCATGGGAAAAGATTACAAAATAATTTTCAAAGGCAAAAAATATAGACAAGCGGATCTCTTGTGATTTGCTGTTTCCATGGACTCCACTTGCCAGGAGATAAATGTCTGCGGGCCGTATCAGTGCGTCCATCTCCCTCCCCATGTCAGCGGAGTGTGGGAGAATGACTCAGCCTTACATGATCGATGCATTCTCATCAAATGGATTTGCCCACTGTCCGAGTTATTGGCTTTCAGTTGAGAGGCCTGAGCTGAAGAAACGCAGAGATCTGCTGGGTGATTATGTGATACAAAAAAACTCAGTTACATGACTCAAGAAATCAGACTGAAAGTATAAAAAGAATAAATATTCCACTTGAGCAGGAGTGCTTAAACAAGACAACCCAAAGTCTGAATATAGCCTATGAGCCAAGGCTGATTTTCCACCAGGAGATCTGCTTGTTAATTATGTTGAGTCTTGCGCTTGTATATCACCCAAGTGCTTCACATTACTGATTGAATGGAGTAGATCGCAGTGTGTGTGTGGGGTGGGGGTTAGGGGTCGCAGCGTGGAGAGATTACACACAATCATGAGATGTGACCGAGGTTTGAAAATGATCGGTTTTTATCTCGAGTGCACTTCAGCACATGTAATTGTCTAATTTCTAAATAAATGTTTAAAAAAAGTTTGCACACCTGCTGTGTTTGCTAAAGTCCAGATCAAAGTTTGATTTTTTTTCATCATTTTCATTTAGTTCAGTTAATTTCACATTCAACCCTGTTCTTCAGTGGTTGCTTGGACATTTGATATAAGCTTCTTATTGGTTCTTCTAAACGATGATTTACTTCTGCAGGTCATTCGGGTGCAATTTTATTAGACAAAAGTGAGAATACAATAGTGGTTAAGTAGCAGTACCAATATTCCCCATAGTTCTAGATCAATAACAATTTCTACATGCATATACTGTACATCATCGAGCTATTTTTAGATCCTTCCTTAAAATGGAAGGCATTTAATGTACTGCAAATGCATGTACATTGACCTACATTTGCCCTAAAATTAAATGCTTTATTCTGCACAGAAATGGCTTTTTCTCTCTCTCTCTCTCTCTCTCTCTCTCTCTCTTATTAACACTGGGTATGTCCAATATCATGGTGTGCCTCATCTCGGTGGTTGTACTCTTGTAAATATGTAAATATGTATTGGCCTCTACAATCTGTTCAACATAATTAGAGCTGAAATGACAAGTTGAAAATAAAATTAAGCTTACCACCTGTCATTAAACTATGTTTCCGTCAGTAACAAACTGAACCACGGTTCACTTGGATGAGGATCGAGTTGTTTGGTGTGCATGGAGTGTTTGTCTGTTAAAATGAGCCAAACTAAAGAAAAAGTTTGGTCCATACCAAACAAGGTAAACAGTTGGGATGCTGAATACAAATAGATTATTCAGAATGAACTGATATTATGTTTATAACGAATACAAATACAGATACAGATGTGGATGTACTTATTTTATTTTTTTTAAAAAGCTTTGCGGAGAAGCATCTGGATGAGACTAGAGGTGCGCACGCAAATGGGAAGTTTTTACTCTCATGTGGGCGAGCGGTCAGATATGAAGCTCGAGCTACAAGGAAAGACCACGTTCATTGGCGTGAATGTGAACAATCCATTTTCAGCGTTCATTCACTCATGGTTAGTAACCGCCTGCTCAGGGTCACAGTGGTTTAAGGCTACTAGTTGGTTTACAGTTTTGAAAATAGAAATGACTAAATTCACAAGAAAATATCGTGGGAGGTACCAACAAAAATAATAACTGACTAATTATAATTTTTAAAAAAAACAGTCCTTCACACACCTCTATTTAAAATAATAATAATAAAATTTGGTTAGGATTGTGCCCAGATAGAAAAAGGAATATTTAGATCACTAAACAGATACAGTGTGATTGTATTACACCTCCTTTCAGTGAGTCAGATCATTTGGCTCAATACCCAAATAAGAGTTGACTCTTTTGGCTCCCAAATGACTCATTGCCTTATTTCTTTTTAAACCAGACAAATTTGTGATATTTTGAATAATGATTGTTCTGAAATTATTCCATGAGATCTACCTTATTAGTAATTAACGCAATAACATTACTTTGTGGTTTATTTTGTGAAATCTATTTTAAAAAATAGTAAAATCAGCAAGGAACAATAAATGTGCAGTGACAAAAACAATAAGCATCCCTACATTAATGTTATGGTGATAATGTTTCTGTGCTTAATTAAGAGTTCCATTGATCCTGATAACTTTCCTTATTACACTGACTAGATACAGAAGATATTCAAAATCCTTGTCATTCTTCCTTATTCACACAGCTACACACCTCACACCATCGGAGTAACAAACAGCTCGGACATTGCAAACAGGTTTCCATGGAAGCATTTTGATTAAATTACACTGAAAAAGTAAGAGCATTGCTTATGTATACAAAAAAAAAAAAAGAAAATATATGCAAGCTGGCTCAAATCTCCACCCAAAATAGCTGACACATCATTCTGAAAGTTGAATCCAGTGGAAAAAAATAAAACGTGAGAACATGAGTAAGCACCCAGACTTGAGACTGTTTCATTCTGTCATGTTGATAGGGTGGCCATTTTGGCCATGATCCATGATTTAAAAAAAAAACAACAAAAAAAAAACATAAAAGACCCCTGTAGTGTCCCTTGTAGATCCAAAATCGAGTGCAGTTATACCACAGTGCTGTGAAGTTCTTGATTCTGATTGGTCAGAAAGTTATTGGTTGATTAATTTTCTACAATAGTGAAGCTGCAAATCACAGGTTTATATTAATGCGCTCATTCTATTATGTTATCATTTCTATAATAACATCTAATACAGGGACTTTGATGGCAAACACTTCACATAAATAGATTTTAAAAAACGTGTGTAAACGTGTGTCTTTATGGAAGTCTCCAGTGTCAGCACTTTATAACATTCGGAGGTAAAGCTGTAACATCCTGAGTAAGATGATGATGCATTTTCTGTCTTATTAACTTCAAAAGAGATCCTGGTGAGGGAATACAACATTAAATGCAATTATAAATGGATAAAAAGTATGATGCGTCATTCCTTAATTAATAAAAAACTTATTGTTGGCAAATTGCTGTGGTATAAGAGGAATAAAAACACTTCAGGATGTGATGTTAAAGATGATAACAGTGACTCTGCTGATCAGTGATTATTTTCTTATAACAGCATGCTCCAAAGTGGTTTATTCCTTACTTGCCTGAGTTAAATTCAGGTGCTGATGCACCACGGAAATAAACTCAGCTCCAAAGCAGGCGGTTTTAGCTTTGGGAACATCCTGTCAGTAGATGCGACAGAGACAAATGGTACATGCTGTATGTTCTTCTTGGCTTAATTGGAAGACGTCTTCTGTCTCCTCTCATTACTTCAGATCACCTAACATCTAAAGCATCCTCCTCCGTGGGCTGTGGAATACACAACGCCATTCAAATATCTTTGCTGTGTTATTCTTATCCACTGGCATTGGGATGTTCAGTGGTAATTATGACTGGCATACAATCACAGCAAGTCACACTCAGTGTCTGAGCTTCTCTAAAGCTTTGAGTTGCAGCAGAATTAAGCAATTAGTTTCAGCATGAGCACACAAAAGCTTTACTGAACACCACAAATCTGAGTAAATAGATAAAGAGACATAGCAATACAAGGACCATGCCTTCACCTACACACACAATAGACACCATCGACTCATCTTCAGTATCTTGGGCAGTGTTGCGGTGAGGCAATATTGACTAGGATGCTGGTTCATCACTGGACACACCACACACAGATTCACACACTCATCCACAGCTAGGTGCAATTTAGATTCCACCAATCCACCTACTGGCATGTTTTAGGAGGAAACTGAAGAACATGGAGGAAACTTACACTGACAGTAACCCAAGCTCAGGATCAAACCAAAGACTCTGGAGATGCACCACCGTACCACCCTACATTTTCAGAAAAAAGGGTACTAAACTGTACCTTGTCTTGGGGTGATAACATCAAGAGCACATCTTAGTACCTTTAATATGTATCTTTCACCTGGAAACGTGGATATATAAACCAAAAAATGTAACTAGTTTTAAAGGTACACTACATGCATCTTTCTAGGTAAAACATACACACTAAAGGGACTAAAGGTGTATGTTAATGGTACAATGTCACCAACAAGGAAAGGGATAGTTTATTACCCTTTTCTTCTCAGAGTGTAAAAGAAATGTTGCAGTTTATTTTGGTTGAATGATGAGAAAACCATCAGAGGATATAAATGCAGTACAAAGTACAAGTGAACTCACTTATCGTTCATTTATCCAGTAGGTCAGTCCTTTTAAACATCCCAGAATATTGGCAGAAAATGTGTCTCCACTGTTAGTAGGCTTTTTTTTTTGTCAAAACCTAAATTAAGCATGATACACTGGGCAATATTTGTGAATTCATCAGCAGATCAAAATCGTCCAGTATTCACGCAGCTTTTCTGCCTTATGAATAAAAGCAAATTGGTCAGCGTCTCTCTTTTAACAGCAAGTGCCATCAATCTGGTTTTATTTTTTTTGATTTTATAAACCAGCATCTTTGGCGATCCATCAGCAAAATTGATACTCTGGGCTGGACACAGGTGTATTACACAAAATAGCTTGTCTTGCAGTCTCTTTATTGACTGTGATGGCCTGCCAGGTGGGAGTGCACCTAAATCCACCAGAGAGAGAGAGAGAGAGAGAGAGAGAGAGAGAGAGCGAGAGAGAGAGGGAGGGAGGGAGGGAGGCGAGGTGAAAATAATGAACAGAAATGCTAAATTATGCATAGTTTATATCATCTATCTTCATTTGTTTGGGTACACAAGACTATGCAACACACAAACCAACAGATGCACACCATCAGCACAAAACTCACATACAGTACGAGGAAGTCTGGTCACCGAGGACTAAAGAATCTTTTCAACACCCTCATGGAAAACACTTCATCTTAATGTCTGCATGGCTGATGACTATAGAGACAGTAAACAGAATGAGGCAGACGCCGTGACTGCTGTCTCTCTGTGTGATGTGGGATTACAGAGCACACATTAGCCGACATGACTAATTTATCTGATATCGCTGCTTACGCATTTAAAGAGATGGAGTGGGAGGGACCCGAGGATCTGTGCTGCTTTATTGGCTTCCTCAAAGGTTTTCCAAGGGCACGACTGAGATGAATCATGTGATCTCTCAGACACTGACCACTTTGATGGTTCATCCTTCTTCCATCACTGCATAATGTGTGGCAGTCTCGGAAAACACTTCCCATAGTGAATTTATTTCTGAGAACTGAAATATGTTTCTCGAAAGTAAAGTTCTAGCATTTTAAGATCCATTAAGAAAAATCGCCTTAGTACTTCATTACATTTCCACTGAAAGACACTACGCCTACTGCTACATTTATAACTTAATCTACTTATTGAAAAACAACATTACTGATAAATTTTAAAGAATTTTACATTTATGTTTATGGAAAATGAGTTCTTACTTTGATTATCAGCATCATCCACATCATTCTCTGTCTCATCATGAGGTAAAAGTCACTCATGGCATTTAAACACAAGCCTCGTCTTCGTCTGTTCAGAGTGTGTAAGCGCTCTTCTCTATTTTGATGATGATGTGGCAACACTGGAGCATCATGGACATTTTGACTGCTGTTATCTGATTACAAACTGAAATTATTAGTCTTTTTAGGCACATCAAGTAGCTATCCAACAACTTGATCAATGCATGACATTCACTGCATGAGGAAATCAGTTAGCTATCGACATCTTTATGCTGACTGACTGTTTTTCACAACTTCCTCCTTACACAACATGGTCTTTGCAGAACCAGAAAACAAACAAAAATACTTCCACACTGTTTTGGTGAAATATAATCCAAGACCACTACACATTTTATTGGAAATTTTCTCATCTGAATTTCAACTGTAAATTCTTTTGCTCTACAGCAGACTCTGCCAGTTCTTTCTGAACAATTCTTCTTACTCCAAACCAATTCAATATATTCTCCAAGGTTATTATTCATTTATTCGTCTTAAAGCATATTATTCACTGACTACTATGAATTATTCAGTTACTGGGAAAAGCTGTGCAGTGACGAATGTAAGTCTGGATCCACCAATAGTACTTGGGAGGTTAAGGAATTAGGATTAGTTTTTGAATCCCAAAAAAATTGTAAGCAAAGAAATAGTATACATATTTGGGTAATTATTATTGTTGGAGAAAATTCCACCCTGAAGAGGAGTGGAGAGAAGTATGCCGAGTCCAGATGCTCATTCAAAAATGTGTTTATTATACCATAGAAAAAAGCAGGCATATCCTCTCAGCGCATCTGATACAAGAGCAATTCAAGTAACAGACCGACCTGCAATTACAGATATACCACTTCATGTACTTCATCATTCTAATACAAGATTGGTTATGGAGAAAAGCTTATGGATCTATGTCTTCTTAGTAAATCTAAGTAAGTAGATCAAATTCTAAGTAAGTAGATCATATCATTCTAACAAAGGAATAGTAAACGGGGTTACATGAGGTTACTGGAGTGCTGGTGCAACATTAAACTGGCTCAAACTGGTTTCTTCTACAGCACCAAGAAATGAGAAACTAAAGCCTTGAAGAGGCTAAATCATCAGTTATATATGCGTGCAGATGATCAACAACTACAAACTGAAGTCATCAAAATGTAAAAAAAAAAATAATAATACAGATACAAAATAATACTGTTAATAAGAGGGAGGATAAACTATAAGTGAAAATTCAACTTCGGCTACAAGGATGAATGAAATACATAATTCTGTGATGAATTTCTGGACTAAGAAGGGCAGCTTCTAATGATCAGTTCAGCAAGAAATTTATTTCATTAAAGTAAATCCTGAAACAGAACTATGGACTGTAGAGATGATGTGATTGCTACATTTACTTTTTTTTGGTATCTAAGGGCTATTAAGGATGATTTTTTTTGTGTATCTAAGAACAATTATTTGTTGTGCCACAGTCTATTAGAAAAGTAAAATGACCAAAATGGTGCATTGTGCCTCTGTGTAACCTGCAATTTGGGCTTATTGTAAAGCTGAAAGCCCCCCAAAGACAACTTCAAGTATTGTTTTGAGGTCTTTCTGGTGAAATCCATTGTGAGAATTTTATTTTGAACAGTCACCTGAAAACAAGCCCAAAACACTGATTGAAACTTGTTTTAAGGAGAGACGCTGCAGGCTTTTACGCAAGTTGAAGGAAAAAAAAGATATGGCAATCAATCTTTGTCAGTTGCTGATTGCTGATATTCTTACAAGTATATTTTATACTGGAACCTTTTCAAAAATCTACACTTATTGATGGATTTTATAACATTTCTTTCAGTACGAAAACTAATAAAAACTTTTTTGGACATTCCTCTGCAACATCCTTCTAGATAAGAATAGGAATAAATATTTCATTGTGTTTCATGAATGCAGGTTATCTAGAAACAGAGATTTTTGGTCCAAAATTTAGAAATAACTGATTTTGAGAAAAGTACATTGTAGTTTTGATGTGTTGTTAAGGTTTATAAAGGAAACTGACATGTACTGTATATCATGATGACACGTAAATTGACGTTTATATCAGGAAACATCAGGAGAATGCTTTTCAGGGATATATGATATGACATGGTTGTGCAGATTGGGTGGCACTTAAGTTAAAACTTAAAAAAGAAAAGAGAAAACAGTGAAATAAAATTTTTCCTGTTGAGTTTTGATATTATTATTACTATAGTCTAAGAAAAGAGTTGCAATGTATTCAGAAAACCCAGAAAATGATTGACCTCCCCAATAATAGTTGTTTCTACTGTAGTTCTTTGACTTAATGATGGTAATGAATGGTCGTGAATGGGGGTATCAACTTGACCCATCATCTTGCATGATACAAGCTAGACATGCCCGAAGACTCTTTTCTGTCCCGCACGCAGATGGACGAATAAAATCCCATCTGGATGAAAAGCTGAGTCACTGGCTGTCTTCAAATGAAGACTGAAGACCCAGCTCTTCACCAAGCACTTAAAAAACAACAAAAATTTTTTTGATTTGTTGTGAGCTAGATAGTACTCTTAGACCCTGAGTGATTTGTACTTGCACGAGGATATGCTTTCTATACAGACAATAAAGCACTCCTGTAAGGTGCTCTGGATAAGAGCGTCTTCCAAATGCTATAAATGTAAATGTAAATGTATTACAGCATTTGCACAGATGGTAAAAATCCAGTGTTGTTTTTCCCCATCTTCATTTTTGGTGCAGTGTGAGACTGAAAATATCCACAGGTGCCAAAACCATCATGCTAATGCAACAACGTGTTTGTACGTGACCTGAGCCGTCTAAGTCGCTACACATTCTGGCAGTCTGCTGAAATCAGTTTATAATTAATTAAAGGTGTATGTAGATGAAACTTATACAGTTATAGATGAAACATGTTTTTATAGCTTTTACAATCTAGTTTCTGTAAGAAGAAAAAGATCTACACAGGTCAGAGGTCATTTCCCAGAGTACAAAATGCACTTTGAGTGAGAATCTGTCTGCAGACCTGACGGATGTGGATGTGTCTCTGAGTGAGGCAAGTGGGCTTGTCTTTGAATGGAAGAATGGAAAAGATGGACAAATCTTCAAACATTTTGTATTTGTAGTAGGGGTAGTTTGCTCAAAGACATTTTCGGAAATATATTTGTCAGGTTAGCTTATGATATTCATGCAGCTTATAAAACCTACCATAAATCTTGTCCAGTTAGCTCATGTTAGTTTGCTGGCTCAGAAATTTGGTCAATTTGGTGAAAATACACTGATTTATCCTTAGTAAGCGTCAGTGAGACGTCTTAGTGAGACGTCACACACACATACACACACTTCACTTTACTTTTGTTTGTGTAAAGCTGCTTTGAGACAATGACCTTTGTAAAAAAGCGCTATACAAATAAAAATGAATTGAATTGAATTGAATTTATTCTGGTCAAAGTAATGGTGGATCCAGAGCCTAGACCATGTACAAGGCAATAATACATGACAGGACATCAGATACTCATATACATATACATATGTATACACATCTCTGGGCCATTAGAGAAGCCCATATACCTACCACAATGGATTTGGGATGTGGGAAGAGACAAAAGAACCTGATGAAAACCAACATACACTGGGTGAACATGTGAAACTCCACATAGACAGCAGCTTAGGATCAAGTAGGATCAAACCTCGGACCTTAGAGACCTGAGGCAACAACCTTCAACCCTCTGCTACACCATCGTACTATCCATGTGAGTATATACTTAATGAATGCTGACAACTTCTTGGCATGACTTCTGTGGTGAGACACAATTGCTAAGAGTCCATTTCTTCACCATAAAAAGCTGGAGTTTAAAAATGATTTCATATATTTATGATGAGTCATCTTTTGCCATTGGACTCAGTAGGGTCTCCATCACATTCATTATAACAGCTACAATTCAATGAAGGTACGTAGTCAAAAAATATTGCCATTTAGTCTTTTTGAATGACTACATAATAATATAAATCTAACATTTCCAACATCATATGAGGAAAATGATAAGGAAAATTCAAAGAGACTCACCAAGAAAATCTAAATTCCACTGTGACATGGCCATGATTAAATATTATTTTCTTGCCTCAGGGGCATTTTTTAATATAATACGAACATGTAGAAATACATTCAGCAAACTGATGGAGGCTTGTGGCTACATACTGTTTACCAAGGCTACATCTCTTCAGTCTAAATGTTACAGATGACAGCATTCATGATTCTCAAAAGCTCGTGGCATTCATAGATAATTCACTTTGAATGACTCTCCTGTGAAGAGCTCGGCTAGGTGGTGATTCACAGAGATCAGGGTCATAACCCCTCTGCCTGCAGTCCGTAGCTTCTGCATGGCTGATTGATTACTGGTCTCTTACAGCTCTGGAGCTGTTGATTATGATGTTGTGTGCTAAAGGCCCTCAAAAAGGGTACTCAAGCCTATTTAGATAGGATGAATGGGTCGATTTTTCTTTTTAAAACAGTGCTATAGCCACATACTTCCCCCATTATTATATAAAAACAGATATGGGAGAACTGAATATCAGCTCAATTTGTGAAAAAAAACCTTTTTAGCACCAGTTAATTAACTGGTTTGATAATAACATTAGATAGATACATTTTAGTTAGCAGTTACTTTACTGACCATATGCATTATAATTATTATGTAATAATGTTATAGGTAATGTATAAATGTTCAAAAAGCACATATGAGTGTCATGGTCAGGTGTCCACAAACCTTTGGCCATATAGTGTATAATAATGAGTTTATAGCATACACTTAATTCTGCACAAGATCTTGAAGCCCTCAGCCTCGTGCTCAGTATGTATGGATTAGGGTTAGAGTTTTCAGGGTCTATGGTTCCAGGGATTAGTATTGTGACCCATGGGATTTGGATTGGAATCTGCAAGAGATTATTGTTGGAAAGTTCTGGGATTTGTATCGAAATCTTTGTGTATTAGGGTCGGGGTCTGTGGAGATCAGGGTTACAGTCTTCAGGGTTTATGGTTTGGGTGTCCAGGAATTAGTATTATAACCCATAGGGATTAGGATTGGAGCCTTCTGGGATTAGGGTTGTACTCTGGGGGATTATGATTGGAGTCTGCAAAGTTTAGGGTTGAGGTCTGTGGGGACTAGGTTAGAATCTGTAAGAATTATGTTCAGAGTCTACTGGGATTAGGATTGAGTTTGGTATTAGGGCTGGGCTCTAATACGCAGGGAATTAGGGTTGGAGTCTGCAGGGATTATGGTTAGAGTCTTCTGGCATTAGGATTAGAGTCTTTTGGCATTAGGCTTGAAATCTGAGGGAATAGGGTTGGAGCCTACAGGTATTAGGGTTGGAGGCTGCAGGGATTAGGGTTGGAGTCTGGAGGTATTAGGGTTGGAGGCTACGGGGATTAGGGTTGGAGGCTGCAGGGATTAGGGTTGGAGTCTGGAGGTATTAGGGTTGGAGGCTACGGGGATTAGGGTTGGAGGCTACGGGGATTAGGGTTGGAGGCTGCAGGGATTAGGGTTGGAGTCTGGAGGTATTAGGGTTGGAGGCTACGGGGATTAGGGTTGGAGGCTGCGGGGATTAGGGTTGGAGTCTGGCGGTATTAGGGTTGGAGTCTGTGGGGATTAGGGTTGGAGTCTGTGGAGATTAGGATTGAAGACGGCAGGAATTAGGGCTCGAGGCTGCGGGGATTACATAACAACTGTCACAGAGCTCTTATTTATGCAATGTCGGTATGGCATACTATCAATACTATTCTGCACTACCTTTATAATTATTAATCAACTTGTCAAAACTAATATTATCTTAATGATGGTGAAATATTTTGGTGAAAGAACATATTTTACCAAGGATGCACTTTGAACTCTGTTACCCCTGAAAGCCAGTAAAGTGATGCTGTAACTGATCCAATCTAAAGTAATATGAACTCCTCCTTTTAAAGACACAATTCCAAACCTCTTCCTTACTGGCCCGAAGGAAAATCAAATTAAAGGTAAAGGTTATCGAATCATGACATAATTGCCTTTTCGTAGCTTAATTCACTGACTTGAAACACGATGCCTTGATGGTCTCAGATAACCCAATCATGTCTGGGCTGTAACAGCACCTTCAAATAGCTTTAGAGTAAATGAGAACAAAATCGATGTAGAACAGGCACCAGAGTTCTGACTCTTGATGGTTTAATAATTTAGACTTGCATTTACTGCAATCGGAGAGTCTGAATGATTAAATAAGTGTGCCTGGCCTTCTCAGGGCCTCCAGACGTGTGTTAATTTTCCTCTTATATGGGAAAAAAAATGTTTTGATTACTTTGTTTAATTACATATTAGCATTTAGTTACTGCTCTAGCAAGGTACAGGAAACAAACACCTTCAGGGTGTAAAGGTAGCTCCTCTTGATGTCAGGCTACATCAGACCACCCTGTTGATGATTATTTTCCTATAACAGCATGCCCCTAGGTCCTTCCATGTTATCTGCATCCTTATAGCTGGTGAAAAAAAACACAGCTGCTGTGACTTATGAGCATATGTGCAAACACAGTTTTTCTCCAAACCTATTTAGTTCTCCAGGTTGAAACTCCCTTCGGTAAAGAGAGGAAAGGTTTGCAGACGCTGTGCAAATTGAGGTCACCAAACAATACGGATCAGCACCGAGTAAAAGTCAGAGCCGCCCAGGGAGAAAGTGAGAGGCGAGTGCTAATGAAGACACTGATGGGGTCACGAAAGTCAGATTTCAACAAGGCACATGAGGGCAGAGAGTTGCAGAAGAGCTATTGTCAGGTATTACATCAATATTCAATCAGCTGTCATGCAGGCCAAGAAGGTGTAGAACTGCAAATGCAGGCAAATTCATGCACTTCTTGTAGTACAGTTGTATGACTGAATAAAGCCGTCAGTTTGATGTGACGTCAAGTGCTGAGTCTGTAAAATATGCAGAACAATCTGGCTGCTCGATGTCTGAGACATTCGCTTTAAAATACATACAGCTTTATGCCTTTACTGTCAGTCAATCAGTCAGAGTAACACAATGCAGGTGTATTTTTAGATCCAGAAAAAAAAATACCCAGAGATTCAAAAACGTTAGGAGAGCCAGTGACAGAAGGTGAAGTCATCACTGTCTGATGCTCCATGTACCGTCTGATCTGAGATGTCACAGTCCATTAGGTAATATGATACTAATGCCTTCTCTCAGCACTCCATCCATTTTCTTATAATAGTCTTCTTTTTATAGAATCAATTTCTTTCCTATACTGTATGACTAATCACTCTAAGGGTCATTCTTTGTTCCGTGAAGAAAGCCATCTGATATTCACTATAAAGTGTAGTTTAAGACTGAGTTTAAATGGTTTATTTATATATTTAGCTGTTTAGTTGTCTATTGAAACAAAAAGGTATTAATATAAAACTTTATTTTAGCAGTTTGGCCGCATATGTGTGTGTGTGTGTGTGTGTGTGTGTGTGTGGTTTCCAATGTCCCCATATATTACTTGCGACTTAATTTACTCAAACTCTGTTATGATAATAAATTAGCCCAATCTCCTACATAAATCCTGTTAAATTAATTCTAATTTTAATGGATGTTTCATTTTAGTCAGTCATATTTTGTTTTTTGGTGTCTGCTCCTAATATTACGTTCCACCCTGTTAATATGTTCTACCTTTGCTTTAAGAAATTAACCCAGGGACTTGTAGAGCAGACGCTTCACATAATATAAATCTAACAATGAACGAACTAAAATGTGCTGTGAGTTAACAAAGAAAAACATACATTGATATTGTGAAGTTTTCTGTAAGGAGATGTTTGTTTAACTCTTAATTTCATGCTGTTATAGGAAAATAATCAACGATAGGGTGGTGTGATGAAGTGAAATTACTTTAACACCCCAAAGTTGATTATTTTCCAATAACAGCACATCCCAAAGTGTTTTATTCCTCCGAGACCAAAGCAAATTATCCGTGATTAAGACTGTTTATTAAAGAATGATGTTTTAATTTTTTCCCATTTATAGTTACATTTAATGTTGTGGAACAACCATGAATGTTAGTTTCTGTTATCACTTATAGCTATAGCATTCCTTCACCAGCCTCTCTTTTTTTCTTTAAAAAGACAAAAATGCATTTTGCTTTTTTTTCTATAATAAGACAAAAATCACTTTCCCAGGTCAGAAAACTCAAAAAAAAGAGCTTTATCTCTGAATTTTACAAAGCGCTGACACTGGAGACTCCTTCCACAAATGCTATATAAATGTTTCTTCACAGAAAACATCACCATATCAACAATTATACACATTTTAAAGTCCCTGTGAATTGGCTGTTAGGAAGAAAGAAAAAAAAAAACAGTAACACCTTCTGACTAATCAGATTCATGGATTCAACAGTGCTGTGGTGTAAAGGCCCTTAAATATTTTTTGACCTCCATTAAAAAATGTAAATGGACAAAAATCACTTTTACTGAATAAGTAAAAGATGTAATTTTCACTCTTGATTGAGCTTTTAATTTGTGCTGATATCACCTGTAAGTTATAGTAAGTGAAAAGATACTAATACAGTAAATCCAGTGTTTACAACTTCACACAGGTGAGGAAATTATCCAGTTGTTGTGGATTCAGTCCAGTGGTTCAGTGAGACCTTGTGAATGCTCTTTGTGCTGTTAAAACGCTGCAGGACCTGATGTGAGAGAAATTCTCTTTTCTTCCATCGCTGAGATCTGCTTTACACTTCAAAAGCAGAAGAGACAGAGTCAGAGACAGGGAGGCTCCCAGACTCAAATCTGATTTAATTAATTCTGAAGAAAAGGGGAAATCAATCGCAATGAAAGCCTTGTTATGCTTTAACTGCGGGTCTGTGGACTGGTGAGCATCTCGCTGCTTGGACTTTTGTGCTTCTTCAATATTAAGGATTTAGGCCACACTTTGATGCTCTTATGCTGAGCGTTCTCTCTCTCTCTCTCTCTCTCTCTCCCTCTCCCTCTCTCCCTCCCTCTCTCTCTCTCTCTCTCTCTCTCTCTGTATACTGAACATCAAATGCTGCAGTATATGAAGCTCTGTTCTGGCTCCAAGTGTTGCCTGCTTGTCCTTTCTCTCACAGCACAAATTGCTTGTAAAGCTTTTTTTGCCCCTTTAAAATCAATTTGAGTGAATTTTTCACTTAACCATTTCAGTTTGTTTCTCAGACACGAATTTTCACAAAAGGGAAATGCGTCATCATGTATAGGGATGCACTAATACTGATACTGGTATCAGGTCTCCATCCAATATAATGTTCATTTACTCATGCTCAGGATATACTAATATCCAGCTAGTGGACAGTATGTTGCCAAACTAAAGAAGAGACAACATGACATGACAGCAATCTGGATGTATTTCATGATTAATGATGGCAATCAAAGTAGAGTGTAAAGTGTACTCTGTAAAAATATCAATGACAGGAGGAACGATAGCATCTTCCTACAGTAACCTGATAAAAGTAACCTGATAAAACATTTTAGACATAAAACTCAGCATGAGGAGTTTATCGCTAGCAGCAAACAATGTTGCAGCAAATGCAGGCTAGGTGAGGAAAAAATGTCTACAGGTGATGCTAGGCGAGTACCTAGCTAGTATGTTGACCCTGACAATCAGCCGCTATCGGTCATCGAAACCGACAGATTCGAGTGCAATGAAAACAAAAGCGTTCTTTACTTACAGCTATCAAAAGTGCTTCTCCGAAGTGAAAACAAAACCCTACTTTATACATTGTAACCAATGTAGCTAGATAATGCACTAGCTAATGTTATAAAATTAGCTAACGTGGGAAGTGGTAGCTCAGTGGTTAAGACATTGGACTTCTGATTGGGAGGTTGAGAAAATCCAAAAAAATCCCAGCACTGCCAAGGTGCCACTTCTGATAAAAGTAACCAAGATAAAACATTTTAAACATAAAACTCAGCATGAGGAGTTTATCGCTAACAGCAAACAATGTTGCAGCAAATGCAGGCTAGGTGAGGAAAAAATGTCTACAGGTGATGCTAGGCAAGTACCTAGCTAGTATGTTGACCTTGAGCAAGGCCCTTAACTGCTCAGTTGTATAAATGAGATAACTGTAAGTTGCTCTGGATAAGGGTGTCTACCATATGCCACAAATATAAACAGTACAAAGAACAAATCTATTAGTCTAAGTGCATGAAAACACACTTGTGCACTTTTCATTTCATTTAAACCACTGAAACATACAGAGTCAAATAAAAAGTTCCCTGATGCCACTGATCACTTAATACTAAGTAGGTTAGTCACTGAGTACCATAAAAACATGTACTCGTACTCTAAAATAAATACAAACGAAGCATCCCTAGTTATTTATGGCAGATAGAAACTGCTGGATGTGTAGACATTTACTATGTTGGACTGCATGATAAGATTTGTTTTCTACACTTAGTTGCTAGGTCTCTACATAAAGAAGTCCCATTTTTATAATATACACGCTTTGGCATGTAGTTTTAAGACATGTCTGGAGAGTTGTTGTAATGGGTCACTCTAATTGCTGACTGATGTAAGAAGTGCTGCCATTGATGGTGATACGGAAGAAGCCATTAACTCACTGACTCTCTGCATTAAACCAAAGGCAAGTCTGGATTTTTGCCAGTGTATCATTGCAGAATAATGAAACAGGATCCTTTCCCAAAGCCTTTCATGTGTCTAGTTTGTGAATAGCAGTAATTAGGGACTTTTGTTCTGTGCCTGCATATGTGCATGTACATGTGAAGATCTCCAGTCTTTCAGATCATTTTAGATGTCTAGTAGCAGTGACTGTTATAAAATAAGTGTCCTGAAGACACTCATTTAAAGGGCGTCATCACTTTCACTTCTGAGGTGTTAAAAACATAAACCATTTAGTGATATACAATATTTATACATTTAACATGCAGGTCACTCATTCATATTAGCTAAATTCTCAACACACGACTGTAGTAGTCAATTCGTTCAGTATGGAATTTAAGTTTTTTTTATTCAGGATATACACTGCAGTTAAAATGTTTATGATATGAAAGCTATGATAGTCTAGTTATGTTCTTGTGATTAAGATAAGATTCTTGTGCGGCCATTTTTACATTAGGAGATGATTTGTTTCCTCTTATTCACTCAAACTGAATCCAAGACCATGAAGCAGAAATGTATGAATTTTATTTGTTGAAGAATCTCAAATATTCCTATAAATCCGACCTATTAATATTTAATAACAAGATTAAATTTAACAAATCAACAACAACAAAACAACAACACTCATCATCATCATGATCATCGTAACAATACAAGAATTAAATAACTCTAGTAAATAACTAAAAATAATATTAAAGAGCTAAAAATGGTCTTGGAACAGTCTTAGCGGAAAATCACTGAAAGTTACTACTACTACTACTACTATTACTGCTACTACTACTCCTACCACTGCTATTACCACTACTACTATTACTACTACTACTGCAATTATGACTACTATTACTACTACTGCTGCTTCTACTACTACTATTACCACTACTACTACTACTACTACTACCACTACTATTACTACTACTACTGCAATTATGACTACTATTACTACTACTGCTGCTTCTACTACTACTATTACTGCTACTACTACTACTACTACTACCACTGCTATTACTACTACTACTGCTATTATGACTACTATTACTACTACTGCTGCTTCTACTACTACTATTACCACTACTACTACTACTACTACTACTACTACTACCACTGCTATTACTACTACTACTGCTATTATGACTACTATTACTACTACTGCTGCTTCTACTACTACTATTACCACTACTACTACTACTACTACTACTACCACTGCTATTACTACTACTACTGCTATTATGACTACTATTACTACTACTGCTGCTTCTACTACTACTATTACCACTACTACTACTACTACTACTACTACCACTGCTATTACTACTACTACTGCTATTATGACTACTATTACTACTACTGCTGCTTCTACTACTACTATTACCACTACTACTACTACTACTACTACTACTACCACTGCTATTACTACTACTACTGCTATTATGACTACTATTACTACTACTGCTGCTTCTACTACTACTATTACCGCTACTATTACTACTACTACTACTACTACTACCACTGCTATTACTACTACTACTGCTATTATGACTACTATTACTACTACTGCTGCTTCTACTACTACTATTACCACTACTACTACTACTACGACTGCTATTACTACTACTACTGCTACTACCAGTCTTAGTGGAAAATCACTGAAAGGTACTACTACTACTATTACTGCTGCTACTACTACTCCTACTACTACTGCTGCTACTACTCCTAACACTGCTATTACCACTGCTACTATTACTACTACTACTACCACTGCTATTACCTCTACCACTGTTACTACTACTACCACTTCTAATAATAATAAAAATGATAAATATATTATCTATCTATCTATCTATCTGTAGTAATTTTTTTCTTTTTTAAATCTATTTATTTAGCTCCTTTCTCAAACTCAAGGCAATTTTCCAAAATCCATGAAAAAAGCTTTTCGGTGTGCATTTTCTCTTTTTCCCCCTCAGTAGACAAAAAGTCATCCTTCAGTTTATAAAGGAGCAAATAAAGTCCATCTTTTTTTCTTTTGGTTTTCAAAATAATACCATACACTGCAACGAAATTCAGGAATGGAGTATTCAGAACAATCAGCTGTTCAGCACTGCAGTTTGTCTATGACTGACAGTGCTAAAGAGAAGTGTTTACCTCACAAGGCAGGTTTAGTCATTGCCTTTTGATTCAGGTAGGATAAAGGAAGCATCAAATCATACAGTAATAAATTCCTAACCATCTGCATACATTGTAGAGGATGATGGAGCTTAACGATATCCCTACTGTCTGTCATGTTGTGGAAAAGTAGGAAGTGATGAGTTGTGATTGGTTAGTACAGCATGGTAACTGAGGCTGGAGACAGAAGATGAAGAATCATCCTGTGCAGACGTAACTAGTCCTGGTGTAATGACCCACAGAACAGACATGCTCTGTGTGGTCATGTGGGACAATTCCGCTAAACATCCGGGAGGGTTTTAAAGCCCAGCCTCTTCTTTTAAAATCATTTTTCCTTCCCCATCCTCCCTGCTTTATTAATCCAGTTGAGTAGTTATTTTCCCCCTGGAGGTGGGAGGTTTATGAGCACGAGCTGCATGGAGAAGCAACACTGCAAGCTGTGAAGGAGGAAAGTAAAGATTTAACATTAGACGAGTGTCAGAGATGGATGTGATACTTACAACCTCATACAATGCCTATACAAGAGGTAGCGTTAATGAGGACTAAAACTGAAATAATTGTATGATTAAAAATACAAAAACAAAGTCAAAAACTATGACTAAACTAAAACTAGAAATATGGCCTTAGAAAACGAATCATTTATTTTTGCTCATTTTTTAGTGGTTTTGTTTAATTTATATTCTTTTTGTTTTGTTTGTTTTTATTGGTCTTGTTTTATTTGGTTTTGTTTTGTTGGTTTTAATCGGTTATGGTTTGTGTGGTTCTACTGTTCTTTACTGACTTTTGATTTGTTTGGTGTTTATTATTTTTATTTTTGTTTGTTTTTATTGGTTTTGTTTCATTTGTTTTTTACTGCTTTTGTTTTGCTTGTTTTTATCGTTTTTCTTTTGTTTGGGTTTTATTGCTTTTGTTTTGTTTGTTTTTATTGCTTTTATTTTGCTTGGGTTGCCTTGGTTTAGTTTGTTTGATTTTTTTGTTTTTTGTTTGTTTCTGTTTTTCATGCAACCTTTGCATGACTTCAGTTTAAGTTTAGTGTAGAAACTGGAAGTTTAAAAAAATCAAGAGGAAAAACTAACCCCACCACCTGCACAGCTGCCATCCACAAATTTATCAAGAATTTATCAGCCAAGAACAAGACCAGTATGCTCGCTTTAACAGCAACTGAGAAGCAACAACACATACAACAAATTTTGATCTGGTGCCTGTGGTGATCAGATGCAGATGACAAGAAGAAGCTTTGCTTTGTCTATTTATAGAGAAAGGCAGGTTTACTAGAACATATGATGTATCAACTACTTTATGTTGCTATGAGTTTCAAAGGTTTCAGAGAACTCTACTAAAATGAGAAGAAGTGTAGGCAGTGCACAGTGCAAAGAGCTGTGGGAGGATGGATGCAGAACAGGACAAACTGATTTAAAAGGATAGATAAAGTTAGCAGGATTTTCACCTACATCTTGGAGGATGGATAACAAAGCATCACTGGCTCACATAGCATTAGTCTGCTAAAAATGTTTGCTTATTTCTAACAGAGTTATATTACTGACCAGATGTCAATGCTGTCACACAATTAATATAGATTGTACTAGAGATCAAACAGCAGGTATTAAATTAAAGAGTCTTGCTGTGGGAGTAACTAGAATTAGAAAATGCATCAATGTGATATATCAAAATCAAAAGCCAAGCACTGAGTCAAAAAGTCAGAATGGGGCTACCAAGCAGAAGATGATGAGTACTAATCTTAGCGACTTCACTAGATTTGCTGACTTTTTAGCTCTCTTTAGTGACTTTATTTCAAAAAAGAATCTAGTTACAAATCTAGTGATTTTTTGAGCAGACATTAGCAACTGTCCTTTATTCCCAATGACCAATCACTGATCAGCTTTATTTCCAATGACCAATCGCTGATCAGCTTTATTTCCAATGACCAATCGCTGGTCACCTTTATTTCCACTGACCAATCACTGATCAGCATTATTTCCAATGACCAATCACTGATCAGCATTGTTCTCAATGACCAATCACTGATCAGCATTATTTCCAATGACCAATCGCTGATCAGCATTATTTCCAATGACCAATCACTGATCAGCTTTATTTCCAATGACCAATCGCTGGTCAGCTTTATTTCCACTGACCAATCACTGATCAGCATTATTTCCAATGACCAATCACTGATCAGCATTGTTCTCAATGACCAATCACTGATCAGCATTATTTCCAATGACCAATCGCTGATCAGCATTATTTCCAATGACCAATCACTGATCAGCATTATTTCCAATGACCAATCGCTGATCAGCATTATTTCCAATGACCAATCACTGATCAGCTTTATTTCCAATGACCAATCACTGATCAGCATTATTTCCACTGACCAATCACTGATCAGCATTATTTCCAATGACCAATCACTGATCAGCATTGTTCTCAATGACCAATCACTGATCAGCTTTATTTCCAATGACCAATCGCTGATCAGCATTATTTCCAATGACCAATCGGTGATCAGCATTATTTCCAATGACCAATCACTGATCAGCATTGTTTGTCCACCCGTGCACTTCTTTTTCTTCATTTTAAGCTCTCTTCTTGGTGCTATTTACAGTAATTAAAAGTCAGTTATTCCATCCGTAGCTGTTTCCTTCGAGTCCATTTCAAAACTCCTCACCACCACTGCTTCATGTCATCCGTGTTCTTGATAGACATTATATATGTTGTAAATACATAGATAGTTTGTGGTGTCAGACTTTTTATCTATTTTTTTTCTATTCTGGTCAAACTCTCTTCTGTTCTATTGTATTCTATTCTATAGAACATTATATTATTTTATTTTATTACATGCTCTGTAATCATTGCATAGTCCATAGTGTAAGTAGTTATTATTACTTAATGACTAATTACTCAGTATTTATTAGTAGTCAATAGTAGTTGACCTAGGTGTTAATATAGTACTACTCATTCATTCCTGCTTAGCACCTGCATAGTTACCGGTGAGTTATTGAACAATATTGTAAAGTGTTACCCATAAACATAATCACACATAATCATAATTAAGTAAGAAAATAAAACCAATGGATAAAGAAAAAGCTTTCTGTAAAATCACTTGTTTTGGTATTAAAATAAAAGAATATGTTTTGTGCTTTCTGAACATGATAACTCCATCTTTCAGGAAATGTGTGTTTGACTTTGTTTCCATGCGTTTCAGAACTGCATCATCAGAAATGGTGTATGCCAGTGGCTCAGCAGACAGCCAGGCTCATTTGTATAGCCCTCGAGCCAGATGCAGGCTCACTGTTTCCCATTTTCAATTGGCATTTGCAGCCGCACTAAACCGGCCTGGACGCCTCATTTAAAACCACATGCCTGTGCTGCCCTGAGCTCAAATAGTCTGGAGTGTGTGAGGGACACCTGAGGGGAGAATTAAATGCAGGATCCTGCTGAAGATGCTTGTCAGGGTCCATAAAGACCACAAGACATCCATCAATTTTGACAGTTTGGATCTATCGAATATGTGACACTCTGTTTGTCTAAATGTCACCTTTTCTTTAGTTTGATTTGCATACTTGTAATGGGAGCAGTGTCAGAATTAAGCCTCAAAGATTTGAGTTGAAATGGCACCTGACAACTGATTTGCCTTATGCTGATCCCCGCTTTCCCTCTAACAGACTAAGACCAGTTTTACCCCATATGATTTTCAGAACAATCTTGCTGTAACAGACAAAAAAAATCACACATCGCTAAAGAATTCTTTGGGTGTGGGATGAATTTTGTGTATAATGCGAATGATTTAGTGCCATTGTGACCAAACAGCAAGGTTCTGGCAGTGTGAGCAATTTTTTTAATTCAAATCTCAGTGCGTGAGTGCTGCCACGATGCTCATCTAGAAGCCGCCAATAAAAGGTCAGTATAGGATGATGGCAAACAAATACAAATACAATAGTAGCAATGATGAAACATATTAAAAAAACACATGCTACCGGACAGAAAAATATCTTATTAAAATATTTCCTCAAGCTCATTTCGAAGAATGTTTGTGTTTATGCAATCCCAACATAACCGCCTATGTCCACACATGCCATTTTTGGGCATGTCAAATGGTTGCTAGGAGCAGCAAAAATAAAATCAAACACAACATGATTTCTGGTGACGCACAGTATATGCAGTAAATAACTACATTTTTTTAAACTATGCCTCCAGTTCTCTTTGCAGAACAGACAATCCTCACTGCCTACACCTTGCCAGCCAATATTTCCTCCAAATTTTTCCAGTTGTTCCAGTTCCAGTTGTTCCAGCCAGTTGTTCTTGACACAGGCATATAATAGACAGCTGTTTATTCTCAAGAGAAAGCCAGATTTAGCGATAGTGTACACATCATTATGTCCAAAAAAAAACCAAATCGCAAGTGATAAAAGTCATGTAGCAGTACAGCGATTCTGAGTGTTATGTTGTGTCCACTTGCTGTTAGTTTTATGCTAAACTTTCCTCAATGTTTACTCCTGAATAGAGGAACCAGTCAAATTTTCCTATATGTAGATTCTTGATGAAATATTTAGAGCTGCAATAACCACTGAAAATATTGCATATTACAAGACATACTGCATGTCAAAGGTAATCAACCCTATAATTTGCACTTAAACACATTAGATTTGACAGCTTCCCAGTTAGCCGAGTCATACGCAAATGTCTCATTTGCTTCCATTTTAAAAAATATTCGAAAGTGCAGCATCTGCTATAATTTGGGCTTTTTAGAGCTGAAATTGGGGTCAGGCGGGTGCAGGGTGTGTCATTTCATGGTTATTGGCTGTTTCTGTTTCTTGCTGGCTGCTGAAGCCTCAGTGCTGCACAAAGTGGGCTGCCAGGAGCAGATTTAAATCCTTAGAGCAATGCAACCGTGGCAATGAAATTTTTACATAAGTAATTTGTTCATTTAAATGAAAACAGAGACCCAAAAGGAGTCAACACACAAGTGGTCTCTGCAGTTTAGAGAAATACAATAAATTAATAAAAATGAAGACGGCGAGAAGCATATTTCTGTACCCATGCTGAGAGGACACACTGGAATACAAATGGAGGTAAAAGAGGAAGAGAAAGAGGAAATAAGAGCAGATCTGGTGATTTTCTGGTTAATACAGTTCAGCAATGCCCTGGATGGAAACAGTAGAAAGTATTTAAAATGTATTTATACAATAGGCTGAGGTAGAAAGGTAGCCATATTCATAATGAGGCACCATGCAGACACACAATCACACGCTCATACACACCTAGGGGTAACTGTTCACACATATTAGCCTCTTTATTTGTCCTTAAATGGAGTCAGGGTAACTGTTCACACAAATTAGCCTCTTTATTTGTCCTTAAATGGAGTCAGATAGCAGGCAGACAAGGTTAATCTACAAGGTGTGTGATGTTCCTGCCATGTTTCCTGTTAAAGACCATCACAACTTTGAGACAGCTTCCCGGTCCAGCCATGAAAATGATTTCAGTACGTTCTTCTTTTGTCAAAGACATTCTTAAAGGCTATCTGAAAAGAAAACAAAAGACTAAAAATGAAGATTCTTGAAGAATGGTTAGGGTCAGAGCTAACTTTTGTACCTAGTGTATGAAATTCTTATTTTTCATGACATCAGGTTGAGTTAAATCCATTCTCAAGGTCAAAAAACAGAGGCAGAGTTTAAAACCAGAAAAACAACCACCAACTGACAAGCCAAAAACCAAAGAGCATAGAAAAATAAAAATGCAGGTTACTAAGGACACAAGACTCATAGTAGTAAGGAAAACAGCGCTACATACAAGAGAAACAAAGCAGTGTATTATACACTAGAATTACAACAGATCAAAATGCAGGTGATACAAACTTGACATAATGAGACTAATCCTGAGGGACGGGTGCTAACAGGTGCTGAGTACATCTGAGATCACAGATCTGACAGAGAGCCAACAGGATGTGTGCGTGTGTGTGTGTGTGTGTGTGCATGTGTGATAAACAAATTAAGCATTTATGAATAGAAAAATGTTGTGATGTGAAATTATTTTATTTGAAAAAATGTACTGAAATGCTGCACAATATGAAGTAAGGAATTGAGTTTCAGTGTTTCGAAAGTTGTATAAAAATAGTGTTCTGGTTTAATATGGTGAGGTTGAGGTCATTTTTTAAGGTTATGCCCCATTTAAGCAGTGCACCCTAACATTTAATTAGGCCACCACCACTTTACACAATTGTATACAGAACACCAGGCAATTTTTGGAAGTCATTTCTGGAAAACAGCACCGTATGCTCATGAAAAATTAATTTTCAGCTTTTTTGGGCCAAGTTGGTTTTGCAGACTCGACAACAAAGCAATGTTCCAGGATCATTTTCCAAATGTTAAGACTCGTCTCCACTCTAAATAGTCATAAAAATGATAAATTCAATTACAGTGCAGTGCACAAACATTTCTCTTTTTTACAGACATCAGCACGTTACAAGTGCTGCACGTTAGTATATAAACTTTTAAGTACTAGAATATTAACATAAACCTATGATTTGTAGGTGCGCTACTGTCAGAGCTGCTGTTATAGAAAATTAATCAACACCCTCTGATGAATCAAAGTCGAGAATTCAACAGCGCTGTGGTATAAATATTCAATATACAATGAACAGATGCAAAATTTATAGAAATTGTTCTGCAGCATCTATACATCTATAGAACAGTCTATAAAGACTTTCCCTGCTAACCCTGCCCTTTTTTTTATGAATTTGTGCTCCCATCCCAAACTAAATTCTAACTCTCCATTTTCTTACCCCAGGCCTCCGAATAGCCACCTGAAGTGCTGACACCTTCATATTTCGATGGTCAGATGAAAAGCAAAAATAAATAAATAAATAAATAAATCCAAACACCACTGAGCATTTCAGATGTAGAAAAGCAGTCGCAAGGGCACTCATGTGGACAAACAGAGCAATATTGTCCTCAAGGCACACATAGTGAAGCAGTTGGATTAGATTGGCTTGCTAACACAGCAATGTTCCACTTCTTATGTTTGCAAATGGAGCGTAATGCTGGCTATTTGGTGTGCATGCAGGCAACTATTTGTTGAACCCACTATCACACCTAATTACAAGCTAATAGAATCCCTGAATGGAGATTTAGAGAAAAAAAAAGGTGAGGAATCACTGAAATTTCCATAGCCATGAGGGTGTTTCTTTAAAGGCCATTAAATCCAGAAAGACACAAGTGAAAATCCGTGAAAGTGAAACAATGAAATGCATTCATCAGTGAGAAATGTATATATATGAAATATTTTATATAGAGTATACAGTATATGGATGACAAATTAAAGGAAAAACCAATATAAACTGTGTTAGTATGGTCTTGTGCCAGAACAGCTTCAATACATCTTAGGTTCTACAAGTCTCTGGGACTGCACAAAATGTGTCATTTATAAGCAAGTTAACTCTTTGAATTGGGTCTTTTATGTGAACGCTGGGCATCAGTTGCTTAAGGTAAGACTTCCTTCTGCAAATCACCTGCACTATTCAAATACTCATAAAGGATGTGTAATGTAGTAATGTAAGCGTTTTACTCTGCATTGCAGGGCTCAATGCATTGATTCAGGTGTGGTGGAGTTACAGCCCAGGGGCCCAGGATTTACTAATCCATCCCTGACTACAGATGAAGTAGTCAGATCTTATTGGTGAGCTGAGCCGATTGCACTGACACATTGAAAAGGGCTGGAATTCCCATGATTATACTGGAGAGATGGAACACCATTCTTCCAAATGATATTCCTCCAAAAGCTCCAATTTGGTTTGTGGTGAGTGTGAAGGGCATAACATCACTGATCATGATTTTCACCCTCATCAATCCATTCAGTGAGCCATCATCCTGAAAGACACCACGCGAAAAGGACGAATATGTGATAAATGTGATTTAATTCAATGAGTTTTAAGTGTAATGAAGATTTAATTCCTCAGGACGTTAGTTAGCTGTGGTGATAGGTATGTGCTTAAATTTCTGCAGCCCTCAAACCCTGTCGAGTAACACCGAATCCCACTGTTGCACGTTGTATAATAGCTTTCAGGCTCTGATCACGGCCCATCCATTTAGCTAAATGGAACTCGTGTTATGTGGGCTGGTGAACTGTCACTGTTCTCCCCGAGAGCTGAAGCTTGGCCAATTGCATTAGTCTAACTTACTGACAGCCTGTCAGCAGGGTAATTTGTAAAGGGCCATACTTCCACTCTAAGGGTTGTAAAATGATCATAAAAAAAGCAAGGTGAAGGTTTAAATGACAATTGGACATCATCTGTTCACCCCTTCCATTATAATTGGGGCAACAATTCTTAAAGGTTTACTTGGCCAAATAATTAATACAATACCTTAGATATTTTCCCCCACATAAACCCTTATCACATATCAACGTGTGTAATGTGACATTTCACTTTCTAAGTGTTAATTTAATCTTGTCACATCAACATAAAGACATAGGGTATAAAATTAGAAATGTTCTAAGGTTATAAAAAGGGCTTCAGTTCAAGCAGGTCTTTGTAGGATTGTAATATCCGGTGCACATATGTTAGGGATTTGCTACAGAGATGTAACTGAATTATTATTCTGGTTTGCAAGGAAGGATAAAGTCCTTAATGCTTTTGGGGAATACAAGGATTTGGTTGTTTCTTACAAAAACCTGATGGTTATTGTATTGACTCCCTCAACACTTAATCAGAAATCAGCCTGAACGTCCAGGAGAATATTAGCTGAAAGATAAACTATAGTTTGAACAGGATTACATTTACAGTTACCTGGAGTACCTCCATCATTTGAAGGTGCTCTTCTGTGATCTGCCATGTCAGTGTTTTTTGAAGAGAGAAAATTACAAACCAAATTACCTACTGTTTTTTTTTTTTTTTTTTTTGCCAACTCTACAATCATGATCATGCTGGTAATTTTTCAGGCAGATGCATTGGAAAAAGATTTATTTTTTTTTTTGGACTGTTTCTACTCAGCACATTTACTCGCTTAGCACGCACATTGTATCCACATACAAGGTGAACCACAAAGATGAATGCTTTGGAGAAGTAACGTGCAGAGAGATGCACATTTATAAACTCAGCATGTGGTTTACTGGGTTGACTCCAAGAACCATCGTCAGAATCCATAGCATGGGTCAATGCACAAAGTCAAACACGAAAAATCCATAATCTAAGACTAGCAGGCAAAGCCCAAAACCAGGAATTACAACAACAACTACAACAACAAAAAACTTGGCTCAGACGACAAAGCATGACAAGACTTTGCAACAAAACAATGAATCAGCAGGGGAACTATAGACACAGAAACACAGAACAGGTGCAAACAATTGGGAAGCTCACCAATGACAGGGTGAAGGGAGGAGTCTGGAGAGTGTCATCGGGAAAAATAGTTTTCTAGAAATGATTGAGCAGTTTTATTACTGTGAGCTCCATAATCATCTAATGTAAGATGTCAAACAAATTAACATGCTCATATGGCCATGTGTTACACAGTTATCCAAGTTCTTAATCAAAACAAACTGGCAAAAACTTTTTTTAATGCCATTCAGATGTGAGTGTTTTATAGCAGAGGAGACTGATTCAGTGAAAATTGATCTGACATGAATCCCATCCAAATAAAGATTATGAGAATTACAACCATAATTTTCCATTTAAACCAAAGAATATTAAATACTTGTAAGATTTGTGTATCATCATAAACGTTTGCCATTGTTGTAAAAATCTCAAGTTTGATGGCTTCTATAGATTTTAATGATATTCTCCAGTTTAGTGACATGGACAGAGAAGCTGTAAATCTTATTAACACTGGTCCTATTTAGCAGATTCAATTATATTAAGTGTTAGATCTTTAAAATATTTAGCAACACACATTCAGAGAGAGGTACAGTGCACTAGAGCAGGGAAGGCATATATAGAATCAATATAAATAAATAAAAATATCCAGAGCAAAAGATGGCTTTCAGGTGCATTAGGTAAGACTTGTGTGAAAAAAGGTCTTTCATGGTTAAATGGGTGGAGTTGAATAAGACTGGAATGATTTTCATGAAGGATTGTCATGACATCACTTTCAAGTGCACTCAGACATTCAACTGCTTGAAAGCCAAGTTACAACTCTATAAACATGCAACTTCTTCTCATAATGATTTATGAGGATTTAAAGGGGCGTTGGGGGTGTGTCTATAAAATGACTGACAAGAGGCCAATCCAAATACAAACAACCATACTGGATGTTTCCAAACTGTTTTTTTTTAGCCGTGGAATACACTATAAGACAGTGGCTTAAACTATTATTTTTTATCATTTCTACATAATTGTCCACATTATTTGTACTAGTAAGAAAAATATTGCACCTTTAAGTATGACTTGGTCTGAATACTCGAGTCTGCACCCAGGTCAGATTCTGATCTAGGTTCATCCGTCTGCTGTTTAATTTAATTTCCTTTGGTGCCAACACTCAAGTGACAAAAAGAACAACCCTTTTGGATGTCATCTTGCAGGAATACTGCAAATGAGCAGTTGTTCTCATATAAGAAGTCTTTAGCCAGGCAATCTGGCATATTTTTTGAATATGATCACTCTAACATTGCTCCAGTCCTATTAAGGTCTTGTTTTATACACTATATGCCCAAAAATTTATGGACACTTGACCATCACATCCATATGTGGTTCTTGCCCAAACTGTTTCCACAAAGTTGGAAGCACACAATGGTATAGAATGTCTTTGTATGCTGTAGCTTTACAGTTTCCCATCACTGGAATTAAGAAGCCCAAACATGTTCCAGTATGAGCTCCATGAGCTCCACGAAGACATGGTGTACCAAGGTCGGAATGGAAGAACTTGTCCTGCACAGAGCCCTGACCTCAACCCCACTGAACACCTTTGGGATGAACTGAAACGCCAACTGCACCCCAGACCTCCTCACCCAACATCAGTGCCTGACTTCACTAATACTCTTGTGGCTGAATGGACAAATCCCCACAGCCACGGCTCCAAAATCTAGTGGAAAGCCTTCTCAGAAGAGTGGAGGTTATTATAACAGCAAAAAGGGGACCAACTCTATATTAATACCCATCATTTTTGAAATGGAATGATCAA
Organism: Pangasianodon hypophthalmus; assembly: GCF_027358585.1. Classification (NCBI taxonomy): domain Eukaryota; kingdom Metazoa; phylum Chordata; class Actinopteri; order Siluriformes; family Pangasiidae; genus Pangasianodon; species Pangasianodon hypophthalmus. The sequence goes on from NC_069720.1 coordinate 6,522,517, forward strand.
CAAGCACATAGGGTGCGATGGCCAAGTGTCCACTGTATTTTGGCCATAGAGTGTATAACATACCTCCATTAATAACATAGCAGCCTTTTCCCTGGCATTACCTTGATACAGGAAGTAACATCACAAGTTATAGCGCCTTGAGTGTAAGAAAGGCGCATTATAAATAAAATTTTTTATTATTATTATTACTGTAAGTTGAACCAATCATGTTAATCAGCATGTGGTGCTAAGTGTGGTTAGCTTCCACTCTCGTGCAGGCCACATCATGGTTTGGTTGACCACTGTTTTCAAGAGGAACAGGGATCGGTTCTCTTAACCACTTTCGGGCTTGTAAACAGCTTTCACACTTCACCAGACATAGAACTCTAGGAACAAATGGCCTCAAGACTGGGAAAAAAAACATAAGTGTGAAAATGACAAAAAATGATAATAACTAATATTCCTCAATTCCAATTCCAAGCCCCAGACTAAATACTGTAAAGTTGCCCCTTGCTCCATTTCCTCCAGTTCCTTGCTCCAGTTCCATTTCTTGTGTAAATCACATCATTGGACTGTCTCATAATCTATCATGTGGATAGATTGCTGCAAAATAAAGTAAAAACAAGAATCAGTTTTGGAGAATCAAAACGATGACAGTCACAGTCCATAAAAATCCTGATATCACCATGAGATCCCCAATCATCTTGTCTTTTCAGTCTGACAACCTCCAATCAACTTTCCTCCATTGCAAGTTCAAACTGTTCATTTGATTTATAATAGTAGCTCTTACATTGTCTGCTCCACCATGCTCTATGGAAACATGGCTGACTGTCAGGAGTGAAGTGGTGAGTAAGAAGGAATGACATGTCTGTTAAGTTCTTAATCAGCATACAGAAGAGGAATGAAGCAGCTTCGAGATGCAACCTGCTGCTCTGGAGCTCATTTCTGCTTAAAAAGTCAACATTTTGAGAATCCACTCTCCAGAAACATTAAAGGTCCTAGAGCACCAGATGGGATTTTCTCATGCAAATCTCTATTGACATCCTAATTTCATCCAAGACAAACTCAGGCTGTGCCTGGAAAGATGGAAAGAGTCTACGGGAGTCAAAGTGATACAGTGTCTTTATTTCTAATACACCTTTGGGGCCAGATCTAAAACATCTTTCAGTCCAGTTCAAGAAATCAAATTTTCATTCAACTGCTTCACTACAGAGCTGCACACTATAAATAACTGCAGGAATTTGTATGAAAGAATGTTACAGTAACATCACGTTTTATAAATAAATTACAGTATTACAGTAATGCATTCTGCAAAGTTTTACTCGTTTACAGCAAACTACTAGAAATCATCCTATTCCTGATGGTATAAATAAGGAATTATGCACTTCTTATGCATTTATGGGTGTGCTGTTATAAGAAAATAATCAGTGCCCAGAAAAGTGAGCAAACTGGAATAAAAAATAAGTACACTACAACAAAGTACAATATACAATACACATAGTGGACAGAGAAAAAGAAATGGTATACGGTATACAGCACAAAGTGTTGTACTAAAGATGGTGTAAAGTGGCAATGGAAAAAGTAAAAAGTATGTAAGGTAAATTTCATGCATTAAAAATGCAGCTCAAAATTCTTTACAGTGGGAAGTAAAACAGAAAGAAATACAGAAAAAAATGTAATAATAATAATAATAATAATAATAATAATAATAATAGCAGAGACAAAAATATGAAAATAATACCAATATCAATTTTTAAAATTTATAATAAAAAGGTGAGTAAAACAGAATAAAAGTACAGTCATTAAAATAATAATATAAAATTAATGTAAAAATTTGCCAGGAAAAGTAAGGCAAGTAATAAAAGCTAGTTAAATGCTAAAGGGAACAAAATGCTTTCGCCTTTCATTTTTCAAAAATGAACAAAATACAAAAAATCTTTGAAAAAAAATTTCAGTACAATACTTAAAAATGTGAATGAGGAATAATTGGACTTATTAATGTATAGAGTATTACAGTATGATTCAGTGCATTTACAAAAGTAATTCAAATGATGCTACTTTAAATAACAGTACATTACTGTATTACTGTACTAATATATGGATATAAATTAATATATTAATTTATTGCTATTATTAAATGTATTTAATATATTTATTTTTTACAGTGTATGTTTCCAACAGTTCAAGCGTCATTTCCAAGGAAATTGCTGTTATTGCTGCTAATCTGAATGTTAAATTCTAAACAGAAAAAAACGTTCAAAGTTCAGTCTGTCTCAGACCCGACTCCTTGGACTACATTTCTTTGAAGTCATCTCCTTTATACAGTAAAATTCCACGCAGCGCTGATGACATTTCCCTCATTCACACCGAACTGACCTTCAGAATGTGTTTTTCTTCTCAGCTATTAAACAACAGTGTGTCTTTGATGGAGTTTATGATCCCAATTCACCTCCTCGCTCTCAGTTTCTTCACTGGATTACTGAGTTTCTGCCCTTTACAATGCTACATCCACCTGCAGTGCATCTGATCTGTTTATCCTCTGAACCGACACGTCCCAACCCTGAACACACTTCAGTTAGAAACACCGGCTTACAGGTGCATCAGGAGTGTCAAGGACGCAAAAAATGTGGACTGCTTGGGGGGAGAACTGCTCTTTGTTCTGGGTTTCATGTTTTCTAAAGGCCGGGTGGTAAGTGATGACCTTCTGGATATCATTGTGTGGGAAAAGGCCTGAGGTTGAAACTTAGAGACCGTACAAAGAAGGAAACAAAACACCACATACAGCTAAAAGAAAAAGAAGAAACAAATGAAACAAAAGTTAAATACAAATGCTTTCATTAGAAGGGTGAGCGCACTAGCTTATTCCAAGACTGCGATAGAAATGTCAATATCACATAAAATCAAGGTGGAAAATACTTGAATACTTGAGTACTTTGTTACTCTACTTAAGTATTGTTTTGGCATATACTTTACTTGAGTATAATTGAAATTGAATAGTTGAGTACTGTTACTTGTTTTCCAAGAAAAAAAATTATATTTATAATAAAATAATTAAAATCAATTAAATTATTGTATTATTTAATTTAAATAATTTATTTAAATAATTAAAATAATGCTTATATTTCTATTTAGACCTTGATTTTTTATTATACTTCATTCATAATAATGCATGGACATGTCAGAAACATCATCAAGTTGTTTATTGTGTCCTTTCCCATTTTTAGCCTTGATTACACATATTTCTCTGCAGTAATTACAAATACAAAATATTCATCTCGTAAATATAAGTAAATATATTTTTATAATGAAAATTAAATTGGCATGATATTTTTCACCTTTTTAAAAATTGCATTAATATCACATAATAAATGAAAACCAATGAAACATATACCACAGCACTGTTGAATCGTCAAATCTGAATAGTCAGAAAGTGTTGATTAATTTTCTATAACAGCTGTGATGTTATATTGCTGAGATGAAGCTTTCTGTAAGGAGACTGTGCTAAACCTTAGTCAGTGGGGTGGGGGATAAGGACTCAGGATGCAGGCGATGGAGAGAGCCGAGCTGTTCTTTTATTAGTGAGCACTTTTCAGCACTATGCCTTTCAGCTCTCTTAAGCGCACACACACAAAGTAAAATCGAAATGAAATAAAATCAATGTCAGCCTCCTGCTGTTCGGCACAAGTTCAGCTCAGCTCAGGTCAGGTCAGCGCGGATACAGTGAGATCTGTCTGTCTGTCTGTGGCGTCTGGCAGCCTACACTGAAAAAAAATGGAATATGTGGTTGGTCAGATTTAAGAAAACATTCAAGGTATTGTTTACATAAAAATATTACGTTTCTTATCAAAACATGTTTTCATTGTTGATACAAAACTTAATTTAAAAAAGCTTCTAATTATTAGATTAAATTGTAAACCAATTACATTATGAAGTCGAGAGGATGTCGGCACTGAAGGGAACTACATCTATGGTATTAAATTAGCATGATTAAAACATGTGGTAGAAAAGAGCGGTGGTAATGCAACTGTTGCAACCTGCCAGCAACTTTGGTTTGATCCGCAGTACAGGTGAGAACGTGGAGTTTGATTTTATTCCGGGCTTTGAAAATACATGATTCAAATCATGTTGGATGTACAAAAACAAACTGTGTTAATGTAACTCAAGTCAGTCATATGGAACTGATGTACATGTTTGAATTAACTAAATTCAATGAGATTTTTTTCAGTGTACTGAAGAGGAAAAGAAGCCTGTAAATAGGCTGCCGTCAACTACTTAGGTGTAGACAATCATTTATTACCTGCTCGTTCACTGCAACTACTCCTCTCATTTACAGCAGGCTGCCTCAGAGAATTTGATCAACTGCCACAGAGATTTATTTAACATATATGAAAGGAGTCTCCAGTGTTGGTGCTTTGTAACAATCTGTAAGTTTTCCACCATGGGAAAGTCTTTAACTTTTCTGGTTTTTCAGTAACATGACAAGTTGCATTTTTTTTTATCTAATTATCTTCGCAAGAAAAAAAAAAGAGGCTGGTGAGGGAACAACTGTTTATAGCTGTTATAATGTAACGGATGTATATTATGTAACAGGAACTAACTTGTGTTTATTTAATAAATAAATAATAAATGATAAAAATTTATAAGTAAAAATTGTAATAATTGACAAATTATTGTAGTAAATGAGGAATAATACACTTCAATCAACTTCAGAGTGGTAACAATAACTCTACCTCATCATATCACTTTTCTGTTTCTCTGTTACATGACAAGCTGCATTTTTCTTATGGGGGTTGTCTTATTAACTTCAAGAAAGAGAAAAAAGAGGGCTAGTGAGGGAACAACTGTTTATAGCTATTGTTACATAAGTGATAACAGGCACAAACTTGTTTTATGGACGTTCCACAACATTAAACAGAACTATAAATGGATAAAGTGTATAATGTGTTGTTGGCAAATTGCTGTAGTATTAGAGGAATAAAAAAACTACAGGAGGTGCTGTGATTAGAAAATAATCAACTTCAGGGTGGTAACAGTAACTCTACATCACCACACCACCATGTCATTGATTATTTCATATAAAAGTGCAGCCTGTTGTATTTTATTCCTTACATAATAAAATGATAACTAAAGTCATATTTCCAATGTGTAGTACTAATAAAAATCTTTTCATGGTCAAGAAAATCTCAGTCAGCCACGGACATTGCAATACCTCTCTCTGTTTGAAAACAACATGTTTTTAAATGATGAATGAAATCCTACACAAATGTGGCCACCACCTGTGGCGGAGAGATCGCTCATCTTCATTCTTCATCAGTTTCCATGGTAATGCCTTTCCCAAAGGTTGAAAAGTGTTCTCGCAGAATGTAGTGTACAGTTTGCAGATTTTTTTCTTTAATAGCAGAAAATTACTCTTCTAGAAAGGAATCAGGCAGAGAGAGAGAGAGAGAAAGAGAGAGCGAGCAAGAGAGAGAAATGACTTAATTCCAGTGTTGTGCAGTCTTTATACAGAAGCTTGAACCTCAGGGTTTCTTTTTTTTTTTTTTTAGGTCACTTTGTGTACAGAGCAATTTTGGCTCAAAGACCTTAATGCATTGTACAATAATAGTTGTTTTGGGACCAGTGTACTTAATAAGAGCTATTGATAAATGTCAAACAGATCATGTGAAAGAAATCCTGACAAAATAAAACACAGCAGCAGTGCATTAAAGACTCAAAGTCTACTTCTCACTCCTAAAGCTTCTGGCTTTCACACTTCTCATAGAATGCAATAACTTCTTTTTTTTTCCTGAACCCAATCACCCAAATCTTATTCTAATCCCTAAGAGCTTCATGTTAACAATGTTATCCCCACAGAGAATTGTAATTTCATAGGAATGCATCCATTTTTTTTTGCAGAAGAAGAAAAGTTGGTATTGCATTCTCCTCTGAAGTGCATTATTCAGTCCCAGGGGGTCCCAGCTCTATCTGATGCTCTCAGGCAGAGAGTTCTTATAGAAAACCAGTATATACTTATATCCAGACATGATCTGGGTGAATTTCTTTCAGTGCAGCAGACATTTTGGGAACGCGTTCGCACCCAATTACGGCTTTTTGTGTATATAAGGAGTTCCTGTCAAAAAAAAAAAAACATGAATCGTCTCTTCAGTATTACAGAACTGTGATGAGAATACAAACTGTATGCTGCATTTAGCCTAAAGATTTTGCCTAACTTTAGCTTTTATTGTGGGTAGCCAATCTGACAGCTGACTAGCAGATAGCTTGGAGACAAAACTATAACTGTAGGAAGTTATAAAAAAGAAGAAAAATCTGTCAGAAAGTTTTAGCTAGCTAACTAGGTGATTAGCAAACTAACCTGCCATCTAACAATTTCACAACTCTGTGTTCTTAGCTATGTTAGCTATAGATGACGTAAAATGGAAGGTAAGGACAGAAATATTGGGTATTTGTGTATCTAGCTTCTTAATCAGCAAATAAATAAAATATGAGCAAGAAAAAAAGCTAAGTTTGAAAAGCCATGCTAATATTTATGGTAATATTTAGGCTCTCCCTTAAGATGTGCCGGCTAAAATACTGTCTTAGTGAGTGAAGGGAAAAATATACAGTAGAATCCAGATATTAAATATATGGTAGAATGCAGATATTTTTGATCATTTCATGGTTAAAATAAGAAAAATTAGTAAAAAATTAGTGTGTTATTCTATTGGAAGATAAGATAATTGAAATTCATTTTAAAAATAAATGCTAATAAATTAAGTAAATTGTGCAAAGCTGTCTGTAGGTGATGTGATGATGTAATCAAGCACCATAACCAACACAGCGTGAAGGAACATAATAAGGCCAAATGATTGAGAGATAAAGATGTGTTATCATCTTTCGAATGTTCTGTGAGCCACAGTGTTCTGTTGTAAATGTAGAGCTGCAGAAATCAGCTCTGTCTCCATCATGGCCTCTCTGAAATATTCTTAGATTCCATGCTACTGGGCCTGACAGAGGTGCTGAAGGACTTTGCAGCTTGATGGCAGTTTTTTTAGCTTGTCCTGCAGCTGGTAAGGAGTTGGCAGTAGATAACACACATGCATAGGCAACTAACCCTGGAGAACTGAAGAGCATAGCAACAAGCCTCAGCTACAGAAGTGTACTCAGCTGAAAAAATCCAATTTGTACCAGATTCAGCCTGCAAAGTAATCCCTTAATATCAAGTTTGAATATCAACTACAAAAATCAAATGATAGACTAAAATAACTCAGTCTCAATTTAACAAACGCTGGGAGATCTGTCAGCTAATATCTTTATGTCTAATGCTGTGCACACATTGTGAATTGCTTTGTATGAACATGCTTTCTATGCTTGTATCAATGTTGAATTCTCAAATCTGATTAATTATGATCTGGTCAGATGGTGTTGATCAATTTTCTATAACAGCAGCTCTGGCAGTAATGCAGCTGGAAATCACAGGTCATTCTAATACATTATCATTCCTATAGTAACAGATTATTTACAGGGACTTTACAGGTACAGCAGACAATAAGCCAGATAAACCAATTTAAAAACAGGTTTCCTTTTTGATATGGTGATGTTTTCTCTAAGGAGATGTTTACGCTGCTTAGAACGCTTTAGATGCTTTAGATGCTTTAGATGCTTACAACGACTATTGTAAGTCGCTCTGGATAAGGGCGTCTGCCAAATGCCATAAATGTAAATAAATGTAATGTTTATTTAACATTTATGGAAGGAGTCTCCAGTGTCAGTGCTTTGTATCAGTAAGAGGTAAAAAATAAATAAATAAAGATGCTGGTGATGGCATAATTAATAACAGTAACTAACATCTAATTTGTGGAAGGAGCTTTCAGTGTCCGAGGTAAAGCTGCAACTTTAAAGCTGTTTTCAGGCACAGGATGGAGGGCTTTGTGTATTTTTCTTTTTTCAGTAAAAAGACTTAGTGTTTATTGAGAGAGAGAGAGAGAGAGTGAGAGAGATACAAAAGGCTGGTACATGTAACTATAAATGGATAAAAAAAAAGATTGTTGCAAATTGTTGCTCGTTAAGAAGAATAAAACACTTCGAAACATGCTGTTGTTGGAAAATAATTAACTTCAGAGTCTGCTTCATCACACCACCTTGCCACCTTGTTGTTGATTATTTTCCTATAACAGTATGCCCTCAAGAGTTTTATTCCTTACATGATGGACTTAGCAGTTTTATTCCACACTTTACAAATGCAGAAAGAGACACTGGGACCTCTTGTATGTTTCTATGCCTGACTTGCAGCATAGCAACTACAATGAAGAAATGGTCTGGACCTTTTTTTTTTTTTTTTTACTATTCAGGACGTATGATCATCAAAAACAGCAGACAGTTCTTAATACTCCATCTCTAAGTCAGTTCCGTCTTCTGATTCATCACTAAGGATGTAGTTATCTGGCTCTTTTTCCTCTGAAAGGCCATCAGAAGATTTGAGTCACTATCAGCAGCCGTCCTGATAACCTTTTCCACAATGTGGTGCTCTGGATGTCTTTCCTCTAATGCAAGGACATCAAACATGCTGGAGCCTGCAATCCAAACACCTGACAGGAAACAGTGGGATGGAGGCTATGTGGTCAGATTTGATTATATTTTGTTTTTATGGTCTCAGCTGCATCTTCTATTGTTAAGCACAATGAAGGTCTGGTGAGAGCTGTGCACAGAGGTTGCAAGGTTTCTATTATTTTTTTGCATGATGATATTTCTAAAAAAAATGGTTGGATGTCTTGAGATATAAAACTGTGCACAAGCAAGTCTGTGATATCTTTGAGGAAAAATAGATTCATAACATTTGTGACATTTCCCTTTCCCTCCCAAGTCTGTGTATGTCCCCAGTCTGTTTGGAAGAACCTTGTGATGACATAACAAAATATTAAAATTGTTAATTTATCAATCAAATAAAGAATTTACACAGATTAATCACGACAAAATGAGCTAAGTACTGAACATTAGCCAATTAGCAGTTAGTTGTTAGCTTTACCAACAACTAACTGCTAATTAACTAGATAGTTTAGCAAACAAGCTTGATAACATCAAATAGCTATCTAACAGTACTATGTTAAGATTAGTTATTAACTATAAGTGAAGTGAAGTGGCCATGTATGGTGACCCATACTCAGAATTTGTGCTCTGCATTTAACCCGTGCACACACCCAGAGCAGTGGGCAGCCTTTTTTTGGGGGGTTCGGGGTGCCTTGCTCAAGGGTCTCACCTCAGTCATGGCATTGAGGGTGGGAGAGGGTGCTGGTCATTCACTCCCCCCACCTACAATCCCTGCCAGACCCGAGACTCGAACCCACAACCTTCAGGTACACCTTCGGGTTACAAGTCCGACTCTCTATCCATTAGGCCAGGACTGCCCTAACTTCAGCATTAACATTGTTCTTTAACTTCAATGTTCTCTGTTTGCTGGATAATATGGCTAATTTTAGCAGCATTATCAGACACTGCAGTGTGTTTACTCACTGTAGAGTTCTGCTGAGAATGTCCAAAAAAGTAAGCAGTGTGTTACATAACTATTATTTCTAACCTTGTTTCATGAAAAGGGTGCCTTGGGTAAAATGACTGTCCATTCTTATTCTTGTTTTTACTTTCTTTCATGTGTGTCTTAGCTTGGAGCAATGGGATCATTTAAAAGAGCTAACATTTCAAGCACAAAACCAGAAGAAATAAAAAAGGCTTTAAATAATGTGCAGGTCTGTGTTATTTTAGTACCTCGTCCTAGGAAAATAAATGGTTGCGTAAGGCAGAATGTTCTATGTGCAGCACTGGTATTCTAATACTTCATCCTCATTACGCTGGTCATAGCTTTGTCCTTTTTATATAACGTCCTCACAGGAGGCATATCATCGGCCACCATAGTGCACACAACACGATTTAGCTTTGTACATCAAACTAATTTAGCTTTTTTAATTTAGATATTTAGCTAAAATATAGCCAAAAACAGACCATAAAAATCGCAAATGGACATAAGCCCTATTCGGATTGGGTTAGTGTTTCATGGAGAGGTGTTATAATGTAAATATTCCGAGAGTATCTCTGGGATTTTGGTCCCATCCAAATTCATCATGTCAGAAATTTTTATTATGTATGCATGAGTCTGGAAATATATTTTACTTTCTATAAAATAATCACTTTTATGATATTCCATTATATTCTGTATGAAAAGACATTTTCATCTTTGTATTCAGTATAAAGACACTCCAGAAGGTGCTCGTCTCCCACCGAAACCAAAATGAAACTAAATCAATCTTAAAACACAGAAAAATAAAATATGGACAATGTTTAAAAGGACTTATCAGAGAAGCCAGAAGTTTTAGAAAAGTTGTTGAGTTTCTAGCTCAGGTACAGCCAATATGCATGTTATAGTCATGTGACTTACATTGTGAGTCAGCTGCAAAATCTCTAAATTACTGCAAAATTACTACATAATTTGAAAACAAAGAAAAACTAAAGTGACATGATGAGGTGGAGAGTAAAAATATTTTTTTTAAAAAAGCCCCGTTTGATCTAGTGTTAACAGCGAGTCCAGTGGAGACAAGATGATTGAAACTGCCGTATGATTCAAGTAGACGTTTTATTCAAAAGGCCAGTTTGAGTGGGTGGATTATTGGAGAAAAAGTCAATGCAATACTATCAAAAAGTGAGTCACTGTAAAATTGAACTGTGCTCTTTGAATGATAAAGAACCCTGGTTAAATGGGCTTCCATTTTTTTTCCACTGTAAGATAAAAGAGTCTGTGACAAAACCGCAGTGCAGCATGAATTATTCAGCCATGTTTCTCAACATCACAAAGCAAAAATAAATAAATAAATAAATCACTACTGCATACATCATTTACAGAACAATGGCAGAAACAAAGTTTTGCTTAAGAGTCCATTTTTCCAGGCAGTCAGTGCACAAAGATGGTAGAGAATACAGTTGACATTGGACTGATCTATTCAGAGTCAGGGACTTAAATTCAAAAGGTACGTCAATATTTACGCAGGGTAAGTTACTCATATTCAGACCCGGGTTACGCACACACTTAAGCCAGTTTTATGGGCTCCCATTCAGATTATGCAAATTACATTCATTTAAAAACAAAGATAAACTAAAGAAATGTAAATGAGACTAAGCCAAACTCTACCTTGGGTGCATAATTCTCTGAATACCAACGTGCACAATTTCAGTAATAAGACAAGATAGAATACAGGCATTTGTCAGCAAACTGCTGCAAAGACATTGCTGGTCAGGACACTGTAGTTTGTGTTTGTCCAGAACATGGTCTCTTTGCAAGCGTTGCACTTTCTGCTGGCTTTTAGGAAGCTGTCAGAGATTTAATATCACTTCAATGTGATGCCGAACATTGGTAAGACAATTAAACTCGGCTGCAGTCAGAATCTTAAGAGACGAGCCCTCTCAAACCCGCGTACAGAGTTGATAGTTCTGCACACAATCTGTCAAAACCACTACTCTCTGCTCTGGTATATGATAAAGACAGACATTCCAGCTCTCGGCCAGCTAAAGCCACAGTGGTGAACTACGAGGATAGGAAAGACTGTCAGGCCGCATCCCCCTTGGCGTACAATGCGAGGCTGAATCTATTTTGTGCATCTGTTCTGCTCCGATGACAACGGCAATTCTTCAATCTCAACTTGAATGTCATGGCATCTAGCAGGGAGGCAGAGATTCATCGCACTAGCAGGTAAACAAACATGAGCCAAACGATGCTTAAAATGCCAGGTGGCATCAACACAGAAAAACACTTTTGTAAAACCTCGCCTGCCATCTGGAACGGACTCTGCCTGCAATTTCAGTCATGGCTAGGCCAACTTCTGTTATTCCAAAGTGAACTGACTGCATATAATTTCACAGCTGACACTGAAGATAACACTGTGCTGTCACATTAAACTCTACTGGTGACTCAGGAGATTAAGTATTGTCAACACACCGCTTCATCTACATGTACACGCTGCCTTTATTCACATGCTCCTGAAAATTCCACTTCATGATCCATTGTGACAAATTTAAAGGAAAAATCCTACCTGAAACACTACGTTCATATTGAAATATTTGATGTGCTTAGCAGTTCTGGTGCTGTATTTTTGCTGTACTAGTCAGAAGTTAGCGGTGTGTGTCGCACTGACATGACAGGGGGTTATTGTTATTGCTAGCACAGTTACAATGGTGTTTAATATGAAAAAAACAATAACAGCAAACTAGTCAGGTTTTAGAGGTAGTGGAGAGGTTGAACTAAAACGTTGAACTCTGAACTTTGACTCAAAGTTCCAGAATGCAATGTCGCTATATGACGCAGTTGCGCAGAGTAGCTGGGCTAGTTAGTTATTTATGAAATGATGGCAGTATTAGCATGAAAGTTGTAGCTTTGGAAGTTGATCTATTTGAGCAGAGCGTGCAAACAAGGAGCTAAGACAGCTGGAGAGACTAAAGGACTAAAGCGCCGCCGCATCATTCTCTTTAGGTAGAGATGAAACGAGGGCAAAATCAGCAGGTAGTCAAATGCAGGTAGTTTCAGGTAATGTAGGAAACCATGAACCGTTATTTTGATGAGAGAATTTTAAACTATAAACATCAACTCAGAATTTCATTCCAATATAAAGATCACATGTTAATGATAAATATTGCTATGCAAGCCATTCATGGTGGATTTTTGCTTTTAAACTTCCAGAGGCTCCATTTTAATCCTGATTACAAACACTCACCAAGGACAGAGTTTGAGATTGACAGAAGCTGAGCAGCATATCTGCTAACTGCAGGCAAAATCAACTAGCTAACTGGCCTGAGGAAAATCGAACACAGAACCAGGAAATTCTGTTCGAAGGAAAAACTCAATGCTCTCACACATATAAGAGGATGAAACAAAAGCTCCTGTGGGTATAATATCTGTCTGCATGGTGCATCTGAAAAGACATTTGCCTCTCTGTGTTAAAGTGTGATGTACAGTCTGTGTCTGTCTCACAGGAGTGTAAACTTTTACTGGAAGCTTGTAGAACGTCAGAGACAGAGACAGAGACTGTCTGTGCACAAGGACAAATAGATCAGCTTTAAATGGAGTGCTTGTAGTGCCTCAGGTGTTGTGCTATAAGAAGTGTTGAATTCAGGTCTCATGCTAAAGTAGGTGCTTTATAAGCTGCTTCTGGGAGTCTGACCCAAAAAGACACAGAGCAGAGATGTTGACTTCTCAATATGGTGACTGTTATTCTCTTTTGATATCAAACAAAAGACAAACAGTTAAATTATTCCAGTATTTTAGTAAAGACCTCGGCATACTTAACATGGAGTGGAAATCATCTTCTCAAGTTTACGAGCTAGCATACTCTGTGGTTTTGTATTGGCCATTTTGCATGAGTGTTCCAGTACTACAGGTGGTGCTATTAAAATTTCATGACCATTTCTATGATTACTGGAAGAACTACAAAGTGCAGACAGCACAAAGCATGGCAATGCAGAAGCACACAAACAAATGTGTCATGTGTTCCCGCCTTGCACAGAGCGCTGTGTGTAGAGGCACTCAGCGCACATAGCAGCCCACAGCACTATGGCGTGCTCGTCTGTGTTGTCATATGTTTGTTTTCTTTGCCACGCGTTTTTGTTTTGATTCCTGTCTTGTCTCCACCCACGTCCCGTCATTGGTTGTATCCCTCATGTGCCTTTATTACTCGCATCTGTTTTCACTTCGACCTTTAATTAGTTTGCATTTTTAAACCCTTGTGTTTCTCTGTTCTATGCGAAGTATTGTTCCCGCCTGACTTTGTTGAGCTGTGTTTATTTTGTGTAGCGGTATTCTAGTTATCCCTGTTCTGTCTCTTGGTTTGTGTATTTTGTATATCCCTGATACGGTGGTTCGTAGATCACCCAACTTCTGCCTGTTTCCTGTTTTAAGTCTGATTCACATTTTGGATTTGTCTGTCTGCCTCACTAATAAATGCTTCAACTGTGATTGCATCCGTTTCAGCCTCCCTTTATATGACAAAATGATAGAACACAAGGAACAGAAAGAAAGAGTTGCTTATTTTGTTTCATACTTACAAAGAGTCTTCCCTTGGTGAAGAGTCATAAAGTTGTCGGTATCGTAGTACCTGCTCTGACACTCACCTTTGAGCAGTCTTTGGTCAGTCTGTGATAAATCGTTGCTTAGTCCTTGATAAGTCTGTGATCAGTCTATGATGAGTGTTTGATCAGTCTGTGATCAGTCTGTGATCACTGTTTGATCAGTCTGTGATCAGTCTATGATGAGTGTTTGATCAGTCTGTGATCAGTCTATGATGAGTGTTTGATCAGTCTATGATCAGTCTATGATGAGTGTTTGATCAGTCTTTGATCAGTCTATGATGAGTGTTTGATCAGTCTGTGATCAGTCTGTGATGAGTGTTTGATCAGTCTGTGATCAGTCTATGATGAGTGTTTGATCAGTCTGTGATCAGTCTGTGATGAGTGTTTGATCAGTCTGTGATCAGTCTATGATGAGTGTTTGATAAGTCTGTGATCAGTCTATGATCAGTGTTTGATCAGTCTGTGATCACTGTTTGATCAGTCTGTGATCAGTCTATGATGAGTGTTTGATCAGTCTGTGATCAGTCTATAGTGAGTCTTTGATCAGTCTGTGATCAGTGTTTGACCAGTGTTTGATCAGTGTTTGACCAGTCTGTGATCAGTCTATAGTGAGTGTTTGATCAGTCTGTGATCAGTGTTTGATCAGTCTGTGATCAGTGTTTGATCAGTCTGTGATCAGTCTATGATCAGTGTTTGATCAGTCTGTGATCAGCCTGTGATCAGTCTGTTATCAGACTTTCTCATTCTTTCATCAGTCTGTGATTAGTCTTTGATAAGTCTTTGGCCAGTCTTTGATCTATCTTTGATAAGTCTATGATCAGTCTTTGATTAATCTGTGATCAGTCTTTGATCACTCATTAGCCAGTCCTTAATAAGTCTCGGATCAGTCCTTGATTAGTCTTTGATCAATCTTTGATCAGACTTTGACCAGTCTTTGATAAGTCTGTGATCAGTCTTTGATCAGTCTATGATCAGTCTTCGATCAGTCTGTGATCAGTCTATGATTAGTCTTTGATAAGTCTGTGATCAGTCTTTAACCAGTCCTTGAATAAACCCTGATCAGTCTGTGATCAGCCCTTGAGCAGCCTTTGTTTTGTCTTTGATCAGTCTGCAATTAGTCATTGGTCAGTCATTGATCAGTCTTTAATCGGTCCTTCACCAGTCTGTGATCAGTCTATAAACAGACTGTGATCAGTCTTTGTTTTGTCTTTGATCTGTCTGTGATCGGTCTTTGCTTAATCTTTTAAATAAATATTGTAAAATAGTATTTTGCATTTTAAATACATTTTACAAATACATTTGTTAGAATTATGTCCTTCCCGCTCTGTACTTGCTTTAATTTGCTGGTACCTCCTTTTTTGTTTTTTGGTGTTGCCTTTTTTTAATCAAATTTCAGTAATTCATTTGAATAATGAGCACTCACATGATTATTAATGTTTCCCAGTAACCTGATAGGTGTAAGAGCAGACCCTGAATTAATTAGGAGACAGCTCATACAGTATGTACACAGGTACTTCAGGTAGAGCAACAAAATAAGTAAAAGGAGAAATCAATTAATTATCCTTAGTACAAAATCAAACAAGAATTTTATTTAACCAGTGCTGAATTTGTTAGGAATCACAATTTGCACCTACTCTAAGATGACAAGGAAGTTTTTTTTTTCCAAGTGGAGTGCTGCCATTTAGTAAATCTGCAATCCTATGAATATTTGATCAGAAACCATGGTACAGTGGGTTGGAGGAAAGGAGGGTGAGGTGTGCAAGGTGTGTGAGTGCCAAGGCTGTTTCAAATTGAATGAGCCACACATGCATTATCAGGAGTTATTAGCCTCAGTCCAGCCTGATTCAGTTAGCCATAGCGGTAATTACACTGGAGCCAGGCTGCTCTCCTTGTCGTTACGGTACGCCTCTGCTCTCACTCATATTATCGACTGGCAAGGACAGGAAGCAGCCACACACACTAGCTTAATAAAGCAGTTGGTCATCTTTCTGCTTCTTATCTGTCTTTCCTTCTATGATGCAAATGAAAGCCTGTGGCCATTTCTGTCCATATATTAAATGAAGGTGCGGCCTCATGTTATTCCCCCTGGTGTTTCAAATGTGAAGAATTATCATAAATACATATACTATATGTGCATATATATTTCACTAAACATCATTTGTGCAACAAAGTGCACAAATTTATTTTTTTATTTCAAGTAGCACTGTTAATTCTACTCATATTACACCTCCCAGAGTGCTGGAGAAAAGCCAGAGCCATGGAGAGGACCATAATGAGCAGGAAACATGCTTTAAACTGAAGTAGGCTGAAGAAAAACATTTATCACTTTATGGATGATAAGCTTAAAAGCACTGAGCTTTCAGAGGTATTCAGTGGGTTGGAGTAAAATGTTGTCACACATATACAAGGCCATATCAGTAGGAAATAAAGAAAGGGGTCCAAGCTCCTACTGCAAAAATGGTGCAAGTTCAGAGACACTAGAAAGAAAATCTGCAAAAAAAAAAAAAAAAAAAAAAATCAGCAAAAAAATTATAAAAACAAAAATATCAATTTTTTTTATCTTAGTTTTATGGCACTTTCAAATAACAAAGAATGTACTATTAAAGAACAGCAGTATATCCCTGTGCTCAATTTCTTGACAAAATCTAAGATGACTAATATTATAAATATTATACCACAGTCCTGTCAAATTCTCAATTCTGATTGGTCAGAAGGTATTGAATTATTATCATTGTTTATATTAATGTGCTTGTTCTAATAAATTTCTATAGTAAGTACTTACACAGGGACTTGTATGGACTTGATAGAGTAAGGAGATGATTTATTGACAATTTTCAGAAGGAGTCTCCAGTGTCAGTGCTTTGTAACATTTGGGGTAGTATGACCCATTAAAGCTTACGTTTTTACTGATAGAGCTAAAATTAGCTAAAGTTGCTATTGTTATCCATCAACTATATCTAGACTATACATAACCAAATAACTAAAATATGACTAAAACTATTATGTATTTTTTCAATAGACCAAGACTAAAGCTAGATTCAAATTAGCTGTTAAAATGGACACTCAAAATCTATGATTAGCAAAGCATATATTTGTTTGTTTTGTGCTTTGAATGGAACTTTACAGGCAGCTGAAAGAGAAACCAAAGCCAGGACGTTCTATCACCCCAGATGGCTGCACACTGGCACGCAGAGCAGAGCAACGGCTCAGAAAAAAGGAGGCATTGGCGTAAAAAGGCCTGACCATCTGCACTCCATTTAGAGCTTGCATAACACACAGGAAGGAAAATGGGCCTACCTTACAGAGGAGGTGAGTCCAGTCCTGAGGGTTAATTGTGTCTGTGCCTGAGCTGCTGGGTGAAAGCAGGAGGAGACACAAGAGGTGATTCAGGACGTGAAATAAGCAGAATTTAAGGAAGGAAGTCAGCTGTAATTGTGAGGCTGTGGCACTGATCCCAAAGCAGCAGCTCCACTTCAGCTCAGAGACCAGCTGCAGCCTCCATATTGGGATCCACAAGGGACCACCTGCTTCATCACGCAAAGAATCAGTCTACAGAGTGTGAAGACCAACGTAGAACCCTTTGCTCGTCCTTTTCACTACATTCCAGCACAGATTTTTGACAGCCAAAGGTGCCGGTGCGCTCGTTGTCAACCCTTATTACCCCTGGCAGCATCATTTTGGGGAAATTATGTGGCAAGGTTTAGAGGGATAATGGATAATTTCACATATTCAACTCTGAACAAGTACTTATGGACAATTTTTTAAGTGCATTTATGCAGGATTCGAGGGTTAAATTTGGACAAAATCAGAACAAGATCAAATTTCAAATTTAAAATAAAAAAATTTAAAACAAAGTTTTAAAATTTGTTATTGGGTTTATAAAATAATATCCTGTATAATTAATAAATATTAAGGACTAGTTTTAGGTTATTTAGTCTAAGCATCACAAAGAGGCCATGATATTTATAAAATGTATATAAAATATAACCGATACTATATTTATTAAAATGTTATTAGTAAACCATATAATAGTAAACCATTTAATGATGGTAAACAGTCCATATTGTTAATTTACTCATAAATAAAAAATTAAGGACTTATTTGTTTGAAAGTAGATGAAAACACATCACAAAGCAGTTACCTGTAATTATTATAAAATAACTAAATGAATATTAACAAATTATCAGTTGATCATTTCATTGAGACATTCTTAGGTATCAGCCTGTCTCTCAGAATATGTTAAATAATCTATATTGTAGCATTTATTCATAGAAAATAACTCAACTAGGAAAAGTACAGTACCTACATAGGACTATCATAACATATTGCTGAATAAATTATATTAGTTATATATTAATAATATCAGTTTATCATAATCATAATTGGTTAAATTAAAGTATTTTGAACCCTGACTGAATTCCTCTGGGTAAATGCATATGATAGTGATATTGAACATATATCTGACATATTTTGATATTTACTATATATATATATATATATATATATATATATATATATATATATATATATATATGTATATATATATATATATATATACATACATATATGTGTGTATATGTACACTCCATGTCAACTTTAATATGAACACCTGTACACCTGCTCATTTATGCAGTTATCCAATTAGCCAATGCTGATTGAATAAAAGCAGCATAATGCAGAAAATCATGTAGTTAAAATGTCAGTTAATCTTCACATCAAACATCAGAATATAGAAAAAGTGTGATCTCTGTGACTTTAACCACGGCATGGTTGTTGTTGGTGCCAGAGGGGCTGTATGAGTATTTCAGAAACTGCTGATCTCCTGGGATGTTCACACACAACAGTCTCTATTGAGTTTACACACAATGGTGTGAAAAACAAAAAACATTGAGTGAGTGACAGTTCTGTGGGTGGAAACGCCTTGTTGATGAGGGAGATCAGAGAAGAATCACCAGACTAGTCTGAGCTGACACGAAGTCTATAGTACGCACATAATAATAAGCACACTTTACAACTATGGTGTGCAGAAAAGCATCTCAGAACAACTCAACACATCAAACCTTGAGGTGGATGGGCTACAACACACATCATCTTCCACTCCTGTCAGCCAAGAACAAGAATCTGAGGCTATCATGGGCACATAACTGGACAGTTGAAGACTGGAATATATATATATATATATATATATTTGTGGCTTTTTGATGTGGCTGTAACTGGCCTTCAACAGATAAACCAGTAAGAAAGGTAAAGAAAGGACAGTACCCATTACTCACACACACACACACACACACACACACACAATGCTGTCAGCGACTGATAAATAGCTGCCTAGCAGATGGGCTTTGGACCAGGCCTTGCTCTTCTGAACACACACATCCTTCATTCCAGTGCCAATCTGATGTTGGGATCAGAGTTTGATGAGGGTCATACAGCTGCAAAGTGAAAACACAATTTTGGGGATGGTCCTGAACCTGTATAGCAGCAGAGTAAAGTCCCTGAGTGTGTATTCATTCAAATTTCCACCTACATTTACATTTGTTACATTTATTCATTTAGCAGGCACTTTTATACAATGTGATGTGCAGCCACATGTGGCAGTGATGATCAGCTGTCCACATGCATTTGGCCATATAGTGTTAAGTATTAAAAATACATTTTGATTCAGAAATAAATTTGGTAACACTTTCATTTAAGGTTTGTTAATAAATGAATTATATGCAAGTAATACATAGTTTAAGAATGAAAGATTAATAATTAATTAATTATCAGTTATTTAATAACTGTATACATTGTATTAGTTGTATCAATGTTTGTGTGTCTTCTTCTGACCTTGTTGTTGTTCTTCTTTCGGCTGCTCCCATTAGGGGTCACCACTTTCAGATTAGATCATCAGATCATTGCTCCACATATTTGATTTGGCACAGTTTTTACGCTGGATGCCCTTCCTGTCACAACCCTCCTGAATTTTATCTGGGCTTGGCATTGGGACTGCACTGTCATGTGCAACCGCAGTGGCTGGGGTCGGCTCCCTGGCTGGGAATCGAACCCTGGCCGTGGCGGTGAGAGTGCTGAGGCCTAAGCCCGAGTCCTCCAGGGACCCTGTGCCTTCATCTCACCTTAAAAATGTAAAAAATAAAAATAATAAACGAGCAAAAATAAGCATATTAACTAGCAAAGTAAGTTACATCAACAGTCATGTTAAACAAAATGGAGTAGTGAGTGCATTAATAAAAATGCGTCAGAGCTGCTGTTATAGAAATTTAACCAATACCTTCAGACCAGTCAGAATTGAATAATTCAACATTGCTGTGGTATAAATCTATATTTAAAAAAACTAAAATTTTATGTTTATCATGATATCTTCAATAAATGTTAGAATAGTTGCGTCCAGATAAAGAAATACAGTCATGAGACCGACACTGCATTCACTGTCCTCATTGTGCACTAGAGCACATCTCTGTCTCTCTGTCTATGTCTCTCTCCCCCCCCTCTCTCTCTCTCTCTCTGTCTCTGTCTCTCTATCTATCTACCTATCTATCTCTCTATCTCTCTCTCTCATTATAAAGAAGGAGAGAAGAACAGCGGGGGAGCTGAACAAGTGGCAGTCACTCAGAAAAAAGGCATCAACACTTTTAATGATGCTCCTCACACCGCTGAACGAGGCTCGGCGTGTGTGAGAGTGTATATTAAACGATTTTCTCACTATTCTGTCTTTTCAGTTAAATAGCCTGTTACAGAGCTTGGATTCCCCCCCACATACACACACACACACACACAAGAAAAAAAAAAGAAAAGAAAACAAACTTACGCTTACTGGCATTTTGAGTAATCTTGAGTAATTTAAACATGTGGTACACTCTTTGTGATTGTAGGGCAGAAAACATGGACTGTGAATTCTCATGAATTATTTGAGCTGCTTGGAGGATAACAGCATGTCCTTTCACAGTGAGCTGTATTTTTTAAATATGCTAGACTATATAGTGCTTCCACTTAGAGGCAGAGGTTATTTTAGATTGAATTCTTTTCTTTACATGAATCCTGTTAAATTGTAACCATGGCAACCCATTACATTTTCCAAACAAATGTGAGTTCTTTACTCTATCTGTGTTATAGCAGGTGCTATATAAGTTAGGTAAAACTTGGTATTCAGCAAACGTACAGGGTTTACAGGATAGCGACGCATCCATCACATCACACACATATAAAACATCTCCATTTGAAACCTGTAAGAGTAAACATCACAACTCACGTGTGACAGTATTACTGAGTGAACTGTTGCACAGTGTAGGTAGAAAAATATCAAGTGCGGTTGTAAAGAATATATAGATTTATACCACAGCGCTGTTTAATTCTTGATTCTGATTGGTCAGAAGGTGTTGATTCATTTTCTAAAACAGCAGCCCTGACAATAGTGGAGCTGCAAATCACAGGTTCACATGCTCATTTTAATGCGCCATCGTTTCTAGAGTAACAGATAATTCACAGGGAACTGTATGCCAGACAGTCCACATAATCTAATCTAAGTGTAATAATAAATAGATTAATAAACATGCTGTTATTTAACAAAAAAAAACCTCCCTGCCAGCAGAGGTCCCATCCCATGAGTACTCAACTACTTCACATACACTTCCTGTTTACAGATAATACAAAGAGAATCAAACTAATATCTATTCAAACTACTCAAATTAATATTGTTTGCGAAGTCTTGCCAACTCTTGAGTGTTTGTAAGTTCTCAGCTTTGTATCTAGTGATCTTTCATGTGTTAATCCTTGCATCACTTTTTGACTATTCTTTGGATTTTGCCCTGATATACCTGCAGCACTGGGATCCTCAAACCTCTGCCAAATCCTGTGTGTTAAGTCAGCAATATTATAGAAGGAGTCTCCAGTGTCAACACTTTATAACAGCTTGACATCAAATTTTCCATGACTGAACAACTTTTCTAGCTCCTATAACATAAGTACTAAGAGGAGCTAACTTCTTTTGTGGATGTTACACTGCATTTAATGTAACTCTAAATGGATAATGGATAAAAAGTATGATATGTCATTGACAATTATGGGGTTTGTAGCCATGGCAGTCTATGTTATAGATTGGCGATCCAGATACGAAAGGAAGACATGGATGATGACTGAAATCCTGAGCAGGTTTCTACTAGCCAGTTCAGTATTAAAATAGCTTTTTAAAATAATCTTTAAAATATCAGAAATACTGTCCATCCTTGACTTAACCTTGACTTTTTTTCCCCCATTGTCTTTTTTAATCACCACTTATAGAATAAAAGATGTGAATTATTTCAATATTATTCCATTTTGTTTCAAATATTTTCTATGGCTTTAGATTGCTGAATGGACGACAGAGTTCAGCTGCTTTTCATGGCAGTCAAGGTTGTAGCTTTTGTATTTGTTGTCAGTACGTCATATTCATGATTTGTGATTAATTGGCCCTGGACATCACAGTTATATAATTTGTTAAACAATATAAATATTGTTAGCAGGTCAACAAAAATGTCCAAACACTTCCTTCATAGAAACGTGCTTTTAAAATTCATGGCCTTGTAGAAGAAGAGAATTTTTTTTCAATTGGCAACAAGTCTTCAGATGTTTCCTGAAAGTTTTGAGATTTGTTCATTGATTCCATCATTACACAACAGGTGAATCAACATAACATCCGAGAGTGAACATATGAGGGTGCGGGTTCTCAGGAAGTTAACACAAAGACAGAAATGCATATGACAGAACTTAAATTTTCTCAGCTTTGAGTCTCTTTATATACATTGTCTATATACTTACTGTATTTGTATATATACATTATATACAAAGGGCACCTTATATACATTGCATATCACCATTCTGTTGAGCACATTATATATCAATGTATCATTCTTTTACTAATCACAGGACTAGTTATGGAAGCAGGCAGTATTTACTCTCATGTCATATGGCTGAGAGAGGATGGTCAGTTATGAAGCTTATGGGACAAAGAAAGGTCACACTGATTGCGTGCTAGCATACTGGATATAACGCAGTGCTCCGATGGCGCTGAGCAAATGTTTACGGTGTCTGGAGTAAATTGGGATTTGTTCATTAATTCATTCAACTTTAGTAACTTGTTAAACTTTGTTT
Source organism: Pangasianodon hypophthalmus (assembly GCF_027358585.1). NCBI lineage: Eukaryota > Metazoa > Chordata > Actinopteri > Siluriformes > Pangasiidae > Pangasianodon > Pangasianodon hypophthalmus. The sequence continues at coordinate 6,545,698 of NC_069720.1, forward strand.
ATATGTTTATATTTGTTTATCTTCTTGGTAGTAACTGCAGGAGAGGGTGGGATTGATGAGAATTCTTTTGAGAGTTTTAAAAAAAAAAACAGTCCCATTGCTTTTCATTACAGACATGCAGAAAACATGCCAAAACTTTCACTGCATTGTGTCACATGACCTCTTTACTGAAAAGCAATCAGCAGGGGATTAAGGCAGATTTAAAATGTTTTTTTTTTTTTCAGTTTTAATCACACTGCAAAGCAAAGCCTTCATCTCTTCAGTGAAAAATACCGTTTGTGTATTGTATTTTACATTTTTTCGCCAGTGTGATGTCTGCCTCACTTAGTGAATGTATCACTCAACTAGTCTATGTAACCTCTAGTACATAACATAGTTTCATAAAACTGTGTTTCTTAGAGAATTAAATTGTAAAACTATTGGATGAGTTTGAATCAAGGGCAGTAGTGGCTTAGCAAGGGAGGACGTACAGGAGTGACAACCTGATATTTCAAATCCCATGACTGATAAACTCTCATTGTTGGCTTCCAGAGCAAGTACCTTAATCCTCCACTGCTCAACTTCGATTTGATAGAAGCATGTTCCCAAGGAAATAAATGCAAATCTGAATACATAATACATTCAATAGCTTTTTGGATTTGTGTTATTCAAATGTGTTTATATAGTAGCATGAATGTCCACATAATCAGCAGCTGTTCGACCTTGAACACAACCGCCGAGGGACTCGGGTCTCTTCACAAGAGCCACACGTCTATAATCCACTTTGCGGTGACACAAATCTGCAGGAGAATTACACTTGAAGCTTCCGTAAGCTGCCATAAGCAAAAGAAAGACCAACGTGAGGCTGTTCATTGGGCACTCATTTACAACTGCGAAGTTTCTGCAAATTGAAGTTAGCCATGAAGCCCTTGGGAGCCTATCACATAAACCACCATAAAGCCCAATCTAAACCCAGCATTCCCATGAGCACCTGTCGTGCTTTCTTTACTAACATCACAGGGGGAAAAAACACTAAATATGTCTTTGCATCCTTTAAACATACTCATTAAATATTCATTTTCCTGTGTTCCTGCTTCAACATGGAGGTCATGCACGAACAGGTTATCAATCAATCTGGAGCTGAGGCTATTTCAAGGGCAAAATGGGTTTTGTTTCATTTGCCGTCCTCAAAGGAGCACTTTGCATAGCAATGATCCCCAAACTCAATGAGAGTGTTTATTGAAGGCATTACTGGGAATCCATTGAGGTTTTGTGCACACAGTGGTGTGGCACTGCCGCATTGTTTTACATTCACTGACTGATTGATCTGTCATCCTCATAAAACTGCTACCATACCACTGGCATCTCTGAAGTATTTTAATGCTATCTGTGCTTCTTCTTTTCAAATCAAAGCACTTTGTGTTCATTTTTAATGCTGCCTCAGCATTAGTTGATGGCAATGTGTCAAAAAGAATGTCAAATATTAATTCAAGGTGGATTATTTATGATGGCGACTGTCAGAAAGGAAAACATTCGCTTGTATAGGAATTAAGAGTTGACTAATAAATTCATTAGCGAGATGGAAAAAATAGAAAGACAAAAGAAGGAAAGCAGGCTAAATGTACTTTGTTAGAATGAATTCTGTTGCAATTCTCCCGCTCACTGCGAAAGAGTGCATTTTGAGCCGCGGGTTGCACATCACTATTCAATCCCACTCAGCTAGTTTAGAGTGGTGCATGTCCTGATTTTGGCCAATCCAGACTCATATTTGAATGTTATCGAGGTTCATGGAGTTGTATATCTTGCTACAAGAGGTCAATTAGGACCACCAGGGGGCCCCGTGATTTTTAAAATAGCTATCTAAAAAAGCGCACTTTACTATCATTTGGTGTGGCAGCGAGGGCATGATCGAGCATCAGCTGTGGACGGAGAGGAGGCAAGTTGAACCAGCAGGTAAAGCATGATGATTCTCACCTGTGTCTTATTACCGTCAGTCTACTTATTTGTGTCTCTTTGTGCTTACAGTGACTCCCATAACCGGCGAAAGCTAGAGAGGGAGTGCGATATAACTGCTTGCGAGCTTGCGAGACACGCATAAACCCACGCACACACACTTACACCACGAAGCGTGAATTTGAACTTAAAGGAGCAAAAACTGCGAGTCCGGGCCAGACCCGTTTCTGTTGAGTTGAAAGTGAGTTGAAAAGTGGACTGAATAAAAGCAAGCCTGGAGCTCAGCTAAAATTCCACCTGTCTCCCGAGTCTTCCTCCACACCCTCACACACCGGGGTCTTCTATCTGGCAAAGAAGTTTATGTATCTGGTAGATGCAGGGGGCCCCCTTGTGGTGTGAACAGAATAGGTAATTAACATAACTAATGTCGGAAGATCATGAAGAAGCGGTGATCATGAAGCATTCATATCTCTCTGGGGTGGAAAAATGCAAAAAGAAAAAAGCAGACGAGGAGAAACAGACCTTAAACAACTTTAGGAAATGAATGCTAATAAATTAGATTTGTCTGCTTTCTGCTGTCTGCTTCTGCTTGTTGATGTAATCAAAATGGAAAAGATTGTGGCTAACTAGCTATCAAGCTAGTAGCTAGAGTTAGCTAGTGTCTAGTATCTAGTTGTGGGTTTTGTTTGTTTTTTTTTTTGTTTAATAAACTGTTTTAAAATATGGTTCTGCTGACATCACATCCTCCATCTAAGGAAGGTTAGTCATTGAGCTATAAAGATGTCTCTGCTGATGGACATGAGCTTCCACTCTGCGCACTCTCAGTTTCAGATGAGCCACATCTGACAGCAGGTCTTCCACACATTTATTATTCTGCACATTTATTACACCCATTTATTTATTTTCATTGATAACGGTTGAGCCTAAAGAAGCACAGTAGCTGGAAATGTTATTTGTAGTCTGGTTATGGCTGTTAATTGAAATGCAGTCTGATGCGTTCTTCGCTGCAGTAATAAAATAGCCCTGCAATGACTAATATGAATATAATCTCACTGCTTAATATGTCTTGGAAGGAGACACAAATCTGAATTCAGACAGCATCAAGTTTGAATCATTCTGTATAAGAAATCTGCATGAGGAAAATCATCGACAAGGTCAGACAGGTTCACCACATTTCTATCAGCTTTACACAACATGACCGCAAGATCACATATCAGTACCTTTTATACGCCCACCCACCCCTCCACCACCCCAACCCCCTTCCCATGAGCAATCTTTCTCACCCTGGCATAACCCGTTGTGACATTTTGAGCCTCTCAGAAAATTAAGTGAAATATTAAACTTGGTCTTCAAGAGTGGGGGGGAGTGAAGCTGGGGGATTCGGGGACCATGCTGTCATCCATATTCATGTCTTATTATGCACTGAGATGTGCAGAGCCAGAACAGATATCCACTTTTCACAACTTACACTGATCTGATCTGATGGGAAGCTGGAATTATAAGAAGAAGTGCACTTGCTTGTTTCCATAATGCCATATCATATATGAAACAAGTGCTTTGGACAAGTGTACAAACTATTCAAAGTTACCACCATCATGCAAAGCCCTTGAACATTTTTGTCATGTTATTACATTTTGTCTAGTGCCATTTGCTGGTGTTATTGAGCCTAATATGGGCTATAGAGTGTGTGCTTGTGCTTCTAATTATACCTAATGCTCTAAATTCCCCTCTGTTGGTATTCCCCTCCATTGCTATAAGGCCCTAGTGGACTGTGTTTGCTCTGGATAATGCAACAGCCTAGACAAAACCGACTAATGAAAATGAAATGCACTCCATGGTGATATCAGAATCAATATTACAGTAAAAAGGCAAAGTCTTGTGTGGGTTTGAAACTTGGATTGGGGCTGTTTGTGAAAATTGCCTTTATTATCACAAAATGGTGATAATATCACAGAAACAGTCTGAGTTTCCAGGTTGATAGTAATGAATAAACCTTATTATTCAACAACCCTGCTGACTTCTCAATTCTGATTTGTCAGAAATTAATTAGTTTTCTTTAACAGCAGCTGTAATTCAATTCACAAGGTTATATTAATGTACTGTGTTGTTACTGTTTATTATATAGCTCAGATATGCTGTAAAATAAAAAAAATGTTATTTAATGAATAAAATGTATACCTGTTGATAATGTAAATGTAAAGACACGTTTACTTAAAGTTTATGTTTAGGAGTCTCAGTGCACTCAGTGTCAGTGCTTTGGAACAGTTAGTACGTTTTCCACCAGAGGAAAATCTTCAGGATAGACTATTTCTCTGTAACATGACGAACTTTGTTGTTTTGTCTTATTAACTTCAAGACAGTGAAAAAACATAGAGGCTGATGAGGGAACGACTGCTTATAGCTGCTAGGTAACATAAGTGGTAACAGGAAATATATTGTTTTGTCGATGCTCCACAATAATAAATGTAACTATAAATGGATTAAAAAAAAAGTATGACGTCTCATTATTTAATAAATATAAATTATAATTGTAGGCAAATTGCTGTATTATAAAAGGAATATAACACTTTGCGATGTTATGTTACAGGTAAATAATCAACTTTGAAGTAGTAATAGTAAATCTGCTTCATCACACCACCCTGTTGTTGATTATTTTCCTATAATAGTATGCTCTCATATGTTTTATTCTTTATTTTAATGCACACTTATTAATACATTACTGTCATTAGTTAATGGTTACTAGACTTATTACTGTTTCATAATGCATACTATTGTATTAAGTAGTGTTTACTAATGAATCCTCAATCTAAAGTCAACTTGTTCCCATCTTTGCCCTTAAGTGTTGAATAAACATAATAAGTATAAACTAACGGGCTAAATAAAGCTTACCCTTAGAAACTGACATGTTTAACAGAGGCATTAGTATCAGACTGGGAGAGATAGTAGAAAAGTAAACGCTCCCTCTCAAGGATGTGATCACTCCAGTAGTCAGAGCAATGAGCCTGAATATTACAGCTCTCTGGATTTGTCACGCCAGCGTGTTATTCCAGAGGCAGAACAGTGCCGGTGATCTATCACTGCGCTCATTTCACCAGCCGTTCCTTTAACACACTGTATTGCTTATATATTTGGGTGGAAATATTGTACAACAACAGCGGCCATGAGATGATGGACGACATGAGTAAAAAACAGCTGAGATTCCCTGAGGTGATCAATCATCAGTTACATGCCTTAAGTAATGCTTATACATGTACAGCGTTGTCTGCTGCACGGCTACAAATAAAGATGCATCACCTTTACAGTGCAAATATAATCCTTTATAATGACCTGTCACTGAGTTTACATTAGCATAGTGTATTTTATCCCACGAAGGAAGTTATGAAAAACTGTGAGAACTGCAAATTCTGGATTAAAGGCTGTATATCTTAAAGTACAGTAAACCCTCTCAAGAGACAGAGAATAAAGGGGACATGATGTCTGAGTCACTCTTATCTCTATTACCTGTATAATCAATAGAATGAGTCCATTAAAGCAGATCTTACAGACTGTTATCTGTGACGCTGTAAAATGTCAAACAAGACCATCAAGACCACAACACCATCATTATGTAAAAGCAAAAAAGAAAAATAGTGACAGATTGAAAAACGCATTCGGTACAAAATGCAGGGTTTAATTAATTATACTCAGATATCAGCACCATCTGTTGAATTTCATTCATACTCCATATGGTCTGCCAATAATTTGTAAATAAAATGGATTTTCTTTCATATGCTTTAACCACAGTGGCACAGAGGGTAGTGTTGTTGCCTCATTGCTCCAGGGTCCCCAGTTAGATCCTGAGCTCGGGTTACTGTCTGTGTGGAGTTTCTCATGCTTTCCACATGTCTGCATGGGTTTCCTCCAGCTCCCATCTCTTGAAAACATGCCAGTAGCTGGATTGGTGATATTACTTTGTGAATGTGTGTGTGTGCTTGGTTCCTTGAGATGTACTAATATCCATCTTTAAATGGTATCTTTAAGTTTGCATTTGGGGTTTGGGTTTGGTGTTTGGGTTTGGGTTGGAGCTGGGTTTGAGGTTTGATTTTGGGGTTGCGGGTTTAGGTTTAGGTGTCAGTTTTGGGTTTGGGGTTATGGGTTTGAGGATTGGGTGTGTGGTTTTGGGTTTGTGGTTTGGGTTTGTGGTTTGTGTTTGAGGTTATGGTTTGGGGTTTGGGTTTGAGTTTGGGGTTTTGGTTTAGATTTAGGGGTTTGGTTGGGGTTTGGGTTTTGGTTTGTACTTTGAATTTGGTCTTTTAGTTTGTCTGTGAGGGTTTGTGTTTGGGGTTTGGGTTTAGGTTTGAGATTTGTGTTTCGGTTTGGCTGGACACATTGTTAAATTCAACAATTATAATGTACAAATGAAGATCATTAGCCCGTTATTCTGCAATGTTGACATGTACCTCTTGGTTATGGCGGGTGAAACACTTGATATGGAATGTGGTTAATTAACTGGCTCTTGAGACTCAGACAGTGGGCAAGGTTAATGTCTGCACTTCATTATTCTGCACATAAACCACAAGCACATCAAGAACCTTTGCCCATTTGCACAATGATGCATGCTGCCAATTTGCTGTTAAGTATGTTTCTTACAGATTAACGGCTGAAACATCCAGACTGTAGCAACTCACTAAACCCCCAGGCTTACATTCCCCTCTCTCATAACAACACACTTTATCTAAGGTTTCTATTCTTCTCCCTCACCATGTTTTCCTTCACTATCCTTGATGTTCTCCCTTCACAGTTTCGCCCCTCACATTCTCCTTCTCCATGATCTTCTTCACTGTGTTCTCACTCACTTCTTTCTTCCTCACTACATTTTCCATCATCATGCTCTGCCTTCACATTCTCCCTCTACATGTTCCACATTCTCCCTCTCCTCTCTCCAACTGTGTTCTCTCTCTCACTGTGGTCTTTCTCACTATGTTCACCCTCACCACCATCTTCTTCACCGGGTTCTCCTTACTGTCTTCACTGTTCTCACTCACAGTGGTCTCACTCACAGTGTTCCCTTTTCATGTTCTTCCTCACCATATTTTCCCTTACCTGGATGCTTACCCTGTTTGCATTCTCTCTCACCATGGTCTCCTTCACCATGTTCTCCCTTACCATGTTCACCCTCATCATGTTCTCCTTCACTGTGTTCTCCCTCACCATGTTCTCCCTCACCATGTCCTCACTCACTGTATTCTCCTTCACCACGTTTTCCATCATCTTGCTCTCGCTTCACATTCTCTCTCACCATGTTCTCCCTTACCATGTTCTTCCTTACCATGTTCACCCTCATCATGTTCTCCTTCATTGTATTCTCCTTCACCACATTTTCCATCATCTTGCTCTCGCTTCACATTCTCTCTCACACGGTTCTCCCTTACCATGTTCTCCCTCACCATGTCCTCACTCACTGTATTCTCCTTCACCACATTTTCCATCATCTTGCTCTCGCTTCACATTCTCTCTCCATGTTCTCCCTTACCATGTTCTTCCTTACCATGTTCACCCTCATCATGTTCTCCTTCACTGTATTCTCCTTCACCACATTTTCCATCATCTTGCTCTCGCTTCACATTCTCTCTCCATGTTCTCCCTTACCATGTTCTTCCTTACCATGTTCACCCTCATCATGTTCTCCTTCACTGTATTCTCCTTCACCACATTTTCCATCATCTTGCTCTCGCTTCACATTCTCTCTCACACGGTTCTCCCTTACCATGTTCTTCCACACCATGTTCTCTCTTCAAATTCTCACTGCAGTCTCCCTTTAAACATGCTTTTACTTCAAACACTACAGATGGAACACTGACGTGAACACAAGGGTTACAAGGGTTAAATTATTAGAGCGCGCAACAGAACAGGACAGATGGACTGTTGGGAACAAACAGAAGGACAGTGAAGGAGTTCAGAAAGTAGACAAAGCTGGCAAAACAAATGAGAGAGATATAAAAGGCATAATCTAAGCTTTGAGCCAGAGACCCTCTTTAAAAGATCAATGATGCTTTAAACAAGTCCTCAAGCTCTTAGAGAAGAAGAGAAATAAGTCTTAATTTCATGTATTTGTGGTAAATTCACATGGTTGTCCCATTACCATTTGTACACATAAATTTTTTTTAACCCCCTCCAATGATGAGGACACATGTTAGCTATCAAATAGGAGCACGTACAGTATGGCAGTAATAATACTAGTACAGGCTGATGACTAGTGTTAGAGGTGAGGGCTAAAATTGAATATTTATCAATACCTCAACAGTGAGGCTATTCGTTTTGAGCAATGCATTATGTCACTAGGTCTCCTCAGTGACAATAAGAATGATGTGAAGCAAATTATTACACACAGACACTTAAAGATACACTTAAAGATAAATAAGTAGATTCATGATTTCTAATTTTTGTGTTTCAAAAGTGTTTCAAGATTGTAAAGTTTTACTGGCATTCCTCCGAATATCAAACAGAACAGTTATACACTTTCATTCAAACAAACAAAAAAAACCCACTAAACTTACAGTTCTGTCATCTAACCTTTTCTGTTTCTTCTAGTTTCTCCTCCAGAGGCATCTGGACACAAAAGAATGATAGAACAAATAATCCATGTTGTTCATGCTCTTTACACCCGTGGCTGTATTTCATGTGTGCCTTCTCAATCACTGCTGATGATATGTTACGGGATTTCTGGAAAATATCAACACAAATAGAGATCAAATATAGTGTGTACAATCACCTATACACATAATCACTGTGTATAATCGCCGATACAACCGACACTGCTAGGCTGCATGGTTCTACAGTCTGGCCTAGAAAGAAATCAGTCCCTTCTTGCTTCTTCGTTCCATTCTGCATATTTTTCTTACAAACATTGGTGGTGCTGTTGTGCTGGATTCCACAAAAATCCACAATCCTCTTTTTGCAAATAATCTGATATGGATGCAAAAAATAAAACCTTATATCAATTTCTTTTTTCCTTTGAAAGACAGCAGGGCTTAGCCCCGCTAGCCCATTTATACCAGCCGCCCCTGCTAGTACAACAAACTGGCCTATCTAAAACAGCTTCCCTGCTAACACGATTAATAATATAGATAATATTTTGCTAATAGTTTGTATGTTAAGTTTTGTGTTTTATGTTTTCCTTGAGGAAGGTGTTACAGAGATTTCTCAACTGAACACTAATATAGAAATGAATCAGTGCAGTGGTTCTGGTTCTCGACTCAGGTTTTACATAACTGTTACACTACAGTTTTATGATTTCTCTGCTCCCAGCACATGCAGTCCAACTGAAAAAAATCCCAGGAGAATTAGCCGAGGAAGTGGAAAAGGTGTGATGAAAAATGTTGAAAGTGTGGAGATAATGTGTAATGTGTTGACATTGCACTGTAATTGTCATTTGTCAATGTGGTGTGTCCTGAACTGACGCTAGAAGTTTTTACTTTATACCCTTTAACCTCTGACCATCCAGTTGGAATAGATTCACTAATACAAGACTTTGCATTCTAAGTTTCCCAAACAACCTCTGGCTGAACTTTTATCCCCTTTCTGTGTGTCACAATTCATGCAGAAGGTCTGTATTCCTTCCCCTCCAAGCTCATCTCTCTCTTCATGCCCAGTGGATTTAAACAAAGCCTGAAGATGGAGAAGCGCTAACCCTTTCTGTCAGCTCCCTGACAAACATTTCACTCTTGTCTTGGGGAGGTTTGTCTCACTGCCTATGGCTTCAACAGGATTCCAGTGGTCACTGATTGGAACTGGTTCACGAACTCATTTATCAACCTGGGTACTCGTCCAGAGGAACACTGACACAAAAAATGTAGCTTTCATGGAAATCCAGTTCAGGAAAAAAAATATTCATATCCTACAAGACCTCCTGGGTTTGTGTAAATTTAGATATAAGGAGACTCACTAATGTGAAACTTGTTTCATATTAATGACTTTAAAAAATGAATTATGGGTATTACAAATATGGGTAGCTGTTCAATTAGGACAAAAGTAATTGCACTCTATTGAAGGAGGAAGAGGTAGTGTGTGTCTATAGTAGCCAATTCGCTGCAGTGGCTCAGCTGCATTACTAGAAGATTTAGCTCTCGCCACCCTTAGGAGGTATTATTTCACCTTTTAATCATCATTTTGGTGTTTTCAGCTCTCTGTGAGCTTTGCCTTTTATGGAGTTTTGTAGGTGTGGCTAAATATAAAACAGCTGTGACACAATTTCTGGCTGATTTTTCAACATACGCACGTGAGTATGAAGAACATCAGCAAAACTGATTCTGGCAGTAATTTTCTTACAAAAACATTTATACACAACTTTAATTCAAAAGATAGATAAATGAGGCTGACTGCATGCACGTGAACAGTATCTGAAATACTTAAACACTTTTTCATCATTTTATCTGTTCTTATTTTTAATGCATGTCTCTCTCTAATGAATTGCTGTACGCTAAAAATATTGAAAACATCATTCACAGGCAGCATGTGGGATTTGCAATACTTGAAGCAGAATAAAGGTTTTTCCTGATTTGTTTGCTAAAAGTAAAAAGACAAAATAATAAAAAGAAGACAATAGAGCAGATTGATTTGGGCAGAGTTATTTTCAGCATGTTTTTGTACCATAATAAATCCGGCACAAACAACAAAGATACAAAGTGCATTTTTTTATAAATATCCAGAAAGATCACTTTAAATTCAGGCTCTCCATAAGCTAAAAAATCTCTTTGACAGCCTTCATTCACAACAAACTGCAGGAAGATTCAGACTTCAGACACATAGAGACTGCAGCTTTCACAGGGTTTTACACTTCATCTGACAGTCGGTGAAAGTTTTCTTGTAGGATCCGTTCCTATTGATCCTATATAATGAGCTATACCACAGCACTGTTGAATTCTTTCTTCAGATTGGTCAGAAGATGTTGATTAATTTTCTATAACAGCAGCTCTCACAATAGTGCAGCTACAAATCACAAATTTATATTAATATAGCATTTCTGTAGTAAAAACTTATGCTGCTACTTGTATAGCAAACACACCACATAAACAAAAATATGTTATTTGTACAAAGAAAACCATATAATTGTTGATATGGTGACATTTTCTATAAGATGTTTATGGAAGGAAACAGCTTTATGGAGATGCTTTATAACAGTCAGACGTAAAGCTGTAACTTTAAGTTTTCCACCAGTGGTGAGGAGTGAGAAGATGTTTGCAGTTTCTCAGTAACTTTTTTTTACATTTGTCCGAAGCAGATTTCATAAACTGACAAAATTAGAAATGTCCAAGAAGAGATACAACTTTGGCGCCCCTCTGTGGACACCCAGTTTGACAATTGCTGCCTTCAAGGTTCCACATTTTCTAAGTGTCCAGTCATATAGAGAAAAGGCAAACAGTAGTGTATGTGGTGAAAATATATGCCATGGTGTGATTCCCAGGAGCATCTTTAGTGACTGGCTCATTTTACTGAGGTGCTCAAGAAGGTGCTATTGGAGATCTTTTCAGATTCCATGGTGCCAGCTTCCAGCATCTAATCATCCCTGCTCCATGTTTCTCAGAAGAGATATGAGGAGAGAATCTTATTATAAAAAGTTAACCATGTGCAAAGCGCTACACGATATTACCAATATTTTTCCCTAATTTTGCACATATCAGTGTAATAGTTTCCCACTACAGGAATGTTTCCTTCAAAATAAACCCATAATCTATCTCTCTATCTATCTACCTAGGGTTCTAACACAGTGACACTATTTGTATCTGTATCTGTATTTATTTAGTGTGCAAATACATGTGTCTGTATTGGGATTTATGCTGCCATCATGTCCTGTAGGAAATATCATAATTACAAAATGAGCGCACATGACCGCCACAGCAATGTCGTAATTACAACATGGGAACTTGTTTTTTTCTATGAGCACTGACTTTCCAAGTGATTCCATGTCAATAACAAAAAGTAATGGCACCACCCTCCCCACCCCCACCCCATTCCCCCATATGAATGTGACATCTACAGCAGAGAGTAATACAGGGTGTCCCAAAAGCCTCTATACATAGGAGAACACATTTTTTAGCAAAATATCTTCAAAAGTTTTTCATACTTAGTTTATATTATATATTTTTTTTGAGATATCCTTTAAGAATGCCTTGAACGTATTGAAATCATTCTCGTGGCTGTCGCAAGGTTGCAGTAGACTTTAACAGGAAACATGGCAAGCACATCACACACGACACTGCTGCCAATCTTATTAAGAAATTCAAAAAGACTGGAAGTGTTGTGGACCAACCAGGAAGTGGACGTCCATGAACATCCACTGATGAAGGCACAGACCACGTGGTGCTGGCATACATAGTCAACTATGAATGGAGACTTTTGGGACACCTTGTATTTAAATGTCAATTTTGCATGTTAAATGTTCAGTTCTTTATTTTCTTATTTTCTTCTTTATTTCCTTTAAGATTCTTTTCCTTGATGATCAAAAAAACCCTCACCATATTATACCTATTACCTCCAAACTCATACGCACAAACTTCTGACTTAAAGGTAGCATTAAAACAGAAGTGGGTGTGGCCTAACCCGGAAGAGTTTATTTTATTATAAATCCTATCACTAAGCCTCCCTAAACACTGGAAAAACTGAGTAGTCACCACCTTTTCATATCTGTATTTGTATTTGTTTAGAAGCAACTGTTTATTCTCAATAATATATTCGTATTCAGTTACATCCCTACTATCTCTCTATGTCTCTATCTATCTATGGCCAAAAGTATGTGGACACCTGACCATAACACCCATATGTGCTTGTATATCTCATTCCAGATGTAGTCCCCCCTTTGCTGTTATAATAACCTCCACTCTTCTGGGAAGGCTTTCCACTAGATTTTTGAGCATGGCTGTGGGGATTTGTGATAATTCAGCCACAAGAACATTAGTGAGGTCAGGCACTGATGTTGGGTGAGGAGGCCTGGGGTGCAGTCTGTGTTCCAGTTCATCTCAAAGGTGTTCAGTGGGGTTCAGGTCAGGGCACAGGGGCACTGTCATGCTGGAACAGGTTTAGGCCTGTTAGCTCCAGTGAAAGGAAATCTTAAAGCTACAGCATACAGAGACATTCTATACAATTGTGCACATCCATATACATATAGGTGTGATGGTCAGGTGTCCACTTACCTTTTGGCCATATAGTGTATCTATCAGTGAACAGGAATCTTGAGATGAGCATAAGACAGCAGCACTTCTTGGGAAGTGCAAGTCTCTAGGCCAAACTGCGTATGACACATATACATGCAAAAGTAAAATCACTCTTGAATCATTTGAGAAGCTTATAAGAATGTATTAAAGATTGTACTCCTCTCATTTCTCATGGATGAGCTAACTCCTTGATGCTTTCTCCCACAGAGACGAGCTCTCAGAATCAATAGCAGTGGTTATAGCGGGGTGGAGTGGGGGGAACATTAAGGGGCTGCAGCTATAAAGCATCGATCAAATACGGCTTGACAGTCCAATATGCAGTTCTGATGGCAGGAACTGATACAGTTATCTGCAAGCCTGATCCTCTGTGAGTGGTGAAATGAACTGGGTGTCTTTTGTGCCTGAACTCAAAGGAACAGCAAGATGTCAGTAACTGATATGCATGCATTCATACATTTATGGCAAAACATTAATATAAGAAATATTAAATACTAACAAATTAGGACAATTTTGCCAGATCTGTATCATCTCTATCATCATTCTGTCATATCTTTGGATAAATGTTTCTAATATAACCCTTATTGTTGCGTAACATGGAATATATGGCATTCTTTCGAGAAAATGTAACATAAAGCTCATAAACGTTCACTCACAATATTTCCCATTATCGCTTACCCAATGTGGCAGCTGTGTTTCTCTCATTGCAGCTCAAACACCTAGCTGTGCCGCCACCAAGGCCTTAATCAGAGCGTAATGCTTTTGGTGAGACAACGGAATGGAAGAAATTGCTGTCATTCCTCTGCCATGACAGGAAAGTTGTCGTACATGCCAAAGGAATTTGCGCTTCTGTATCACACTGACAAGGCTTTATTTTCCTACTAGCAGTAGAATCACTACGCTGAGCAGCACTGAGGATGTAAACCCTGATTTTATTACACACGCAGTGTTTGTCAGCTGGCGAGATGTTTCAAATGTACATAAATCTTACTGTAAGTGCCAAACTGCAACCAGTAGGAAAAGAAAGTCTGAAATCTCCTGGTTATTTCAAAAGTTACTCCTAGACAGCAATGAGATCAAATGCAAAGAAAAGGGAGAGACCTCTGCATCTGTCACGCTGTTTTTTGGGGTTTTCTGGTAAACGATTTGGTAATAAATAATTTATAATCAAGTAATAACTAGTTCCTTGACATTTTGTTAATATATTAGGTAATAAAGCACTTGGGGTTTGCTATTATGGCAAAATAATCACCGACAGCCCAACACAAAGCAGAGTTACTGTTATCACCATGAAGTTGAATATTTTCCAATAAAAGCATGTCCCAAAGTGTTTTATTCCTCATTACCACAGCAGTTTGCCAATAACTACAATTTTCAATTTATTAAAGAATGACACATCATGCTTTTTATCCATTTAGAGTTACATTTTATTTCTGGAACGTCTGCAAAACAAGTTAGTTCCTGTTATCACTTACATTATAACATTCTCTTAGCAGTCTCTATTTTGAAGTTAATAAGACAAACTTGTCGTGTTAACAGGACATGACAGACTCCTCCTAATTATTTTCCTCTGGAGGAAAACTTGACCAAAAAAAAAAGCTTAAGCTTTACTGCTGACTGTTACAAAGCACTGACACTCAAGACTCTTTCTATAAATGTTAACTTCTCCTATCAATGATTATACGTTTTATTTCTAATCAAGTGTTCGTATAATCTTGTGATTTGCAGCCGCAGTGTTGTCAGAGCTGCTGTTGTAAAAAAAAAAACGTAATAAATTTATCAACACCTTCTGACCAATCAGAATTGAGAATTAAATCTTGCTGTGGTATACAGTATATTATTGTATATAAGCCTAGTATTTACCATTCATAAAAGGTAAGGTGACAGGTGGACACTTTAAGGTGTCAAGTGTGTAAGATGACAAGTGGACACTCGATGCTTTATGAAAGTGCTGTTTATAGAGACAAATGAATCATTTCCAGGATCATGTTTAAAAAAAAAAAATACAGATTAAAATACAAGTCAAAAACGATCTCTTTTTTTGACATAAGCCTCAGATAAATCCTCGAGCATTAAAAAATGCTTTATAAAATATCTGTGCAAAGCTTATTAAAGTGTTCTGAACCCCTATTGTAGATACCCATCAAATAAACGTTATCTAAGTTAGAATTGCTATGCAGTCTCTTAAGATATAATTGATATTAAAGTAAAATCTCATTTCTGCAAAGACCAGAGATTTCCAAGTGCTGAAGTGTATAATCAGCTTTCTCATCCACACAGGATATGTAGATAAATGATTCATATCAGCGAACCCTTGACAAGAGCCAACTTTGCACTAAAATCAGATTGTTTTATTGATTCTCTTTGCACAGGGAAATAATTCTGCTCCTGATTTCTGCACATACCCACTCACCTGGATTTCTAATCTAATCTATAATCGTACATTGTCTCCTTATTGTATTTATGGACCTGAAATGAGCCTGAAGCCAGAGTAAGAGGAGGACAGTCCATTACATAGGTGCGAGAGATACTCAGTCTCTGCTAATGATAGGTCTGTATTAGTCATGGAAGCTTCCTAAAGCCAGGACAGGTGAAAAATAAATGGATCTCTCGAGCTCAAAATGGGGCCATCATTTTCCTACCATCGGAATATGTTATGGAAACTTAATCACTTTTCTAGGAATCTTAGCTCCTGTAAAAAATACTTCCATGAAAAATGACGAAGCATAGCGCTACATGAATATTGGTTTCCGAAGATGTTAAATTTAAGACGTGTATAAAAAAAGTGTGTGATTGAGAGAGTTTTGACAGGTAGGACAAATTGTTCTGCAGTCTATTTCAGGGAAAAGTGGATATTTTGGCATTGCTTCCAGACTTGCACAGATTTATGCAGTGTGAGAGGTAGAAAAAAACTGCATTACTCCATCTGCTGGTTAATTATAATACTGAAAAGGTGTCTCATTTGAACGATGACAGAGCTATAAAAAAGGGTTGCTGCATTGGTAAATGTCACAGTGCTGGCTCGGAATCTATGTAGTTCATCACGACATATTTATTATGCAGTTATTCCTCCACACTCTACTCTTCGGGTGTCCCTCTTGGCGAACCCTATTTTATTTAGTATATTTTGTATTCTTATTGTACTTATTTCATTCTATTTTGTTTATTGTTGTTTAAATTAGGTTGAGAGTTGTTACATGACGTGACTTGACCAATAAAGGTTCTGTATAGAACCCTAAAATAGAGTGTTTCTGTATTGGAAATGGATCAAATTAGAACCTTTTAGGTTTAGATTAGGGCTGTCTTGGACTCTGGACTTGTCTCAGACTTATTGACATTTGTACTTGCATTTGACCTGACCAAGATTTTCTAAAAATGAATGTCTTTTCTTTTCACATGCACAATTTGTGACAAGAAGCAATCCCTTCTGCTAGACAACAGCTTAATCAGTGGCGCAATGCATGAGTGAAGCCAAATAGTTGAAGTAATGGCTTTGAAAAGGTTTCAAAGTTTTTTGGTCTCGATTCAGTCTTGGCTAGTCCTGGTCTTAACAGCAGTCTTGACTGCTTTTAGAGCTTTTAGACTTTTAGGATCCCTTAATTATCCAAAAAAAAAAAAAAAAAACCTCAACAAACCATTAATGACCTTGTTCTTCAAGAGTATACATTACTGTGCAAAAGTCTTAGAGACTGTAATTTTGTTCTTAAATGTTTATCTGCATTATTGTGTCAGGGAAAAGAAAAAAATTGATTGATTTCCAAACACTTATTTTCCATCAAAGTAATAGTTACAGGTAAACATTGTATGTTGTTAAAGAAATGAACAAATTTAGTAATAGAGCACTTTAAAAATAAAATAATTATGACAAAAAGATATTGTCTCAAGAAGATGTGACAGGATCTCCAAGATGTTTAGAAAAACTTACCAGCCGATTTCCTTAAAAAACCATATGACATTGTACCAGAGAGAAGTGAAGGGGTTAAAGAGTGTTCAGGCCAAATATCAATTTGCTTTAGTTTAGTCCATTTTTATATTTTGAAATATTTCATGTCGTTATTCTTGCTTTACAAAATTTCTTAACACATGCCTAAGATATTTACACTTAAAAATTGGTTCTTAAGAGTATTTTATAGGTTCATTGGATAATTCTTAGGTTACAAAAAAGGGTTCGACTTAGTCCTGATGAGAAAACACTCTGCTGGTGGAGTCTACATAGAATCTTTTAAGAGTTCCCCCAGAGGAACAACTGAAGATGTAGATCAATTCCAATTGCCTGCGATGGAAGACAGAATGCGGCCATTTTGAACAATCTGTGCTGCTTATGTCTTTTTCATCACAGCAGAGCTTCCGAAAATTGAAAAAAGTTCAACTGTTCAGAACAGTGAGGTGATAGCAAGAGTTTTTTTAAATCTCCTGATCAGTCAGCTCTCAAGTTGGGAAGCAAGACAGAAAAACAAACATGGAGGACTAATGTGTTGAATCCAAAATATTCTACTGGCAATTTTCCAGTGTTTCAATGAAAAAAAAATCGATATCTCTATTTTTGTGGCATTCGCCGATACATGATACGCGACTGATGTTCATCTTTAACTGTGGCTTCATACAGTCAAGTCGCACAAGCAGCTCATATTCCTTTGGTTTTCTGCCTCCAAAGCTACAGCAAAGACAAACAACAGAGTTACACCAATCTTTCTTTCATCTGCATTAAAGCTAGGCTAGCTGGTTAACATGTAATAGCTAGGAGCGGTAAAAGCTTTCTTATAGTTACAGTGTGAGCATCACGTGAGCTGCTTTTTGTCATCGACATTAAAAGTGCTCTGGCCAGCAATTTACTCCCAAAAAAAAAAAAAAACACCAAAAACCAGAAAGCTGCCTAACAGTTTTAATATTTTTATTGGACTGGAGATGTGTTAGGAGTTTTGTAAGCAACTAGAGATCTCAGTTAGTCCAGCTTTTCTCATGAAGCTTCTCTAACAGAGTGCAGTGCATTTAAGAGAATATATTTTCTCAAAGTAGAAGATAGAGGTCTTCATTCTTCTCCACACACCTGCCAGGTATCTATGAACAGTGTGAAACAGACTCGCCTGTAATCTGGCACTTTCAGAGCAGATGGTATTGGCGTGTGTTGCTCAAGGGCACTACAGCAGTGAGCAGAACAAATAGTGAGAGTTATTTATTCACATCTTATTCTCACTAGGCTGAGGATCTGTGTGTGTGTGTGTGTGTGTGTGTGTGTGTGGGTCATGAGCAGCTGGGATCAAACTTCTCCATGAATCTCCATGGTGTGAACACAGAGCCTGAGGCTCAACCTGCTTTTAACATCAAAGCTGTTATCATCATACCTCAAGGTTCTGTATTTTATACTCACATGAATTCATTTCTCTGGACTTTCACTGAAATTATTCGGTAAAAACCAATGAAGTGTGATAATTCATTGATTTAGCTCGTACATAATTAACCGATTCATTTATTTCATTATTTAGTTGTACTCCTATAAGGCTACTGAAATTTTTGTCTCATTTCCATTCTCTGCTTTTTGTTTTATACACTTGCAGAGGTGTCTCTGCAAACCAAAATCGCCAGTCTTGAGTCAGTATTGCTGCATTTTATTTTATAAAATCTGTAATATCATTCAAGAAAATAAAGTGACGTCAGGAGAAAATATTCCAAGTTGATGTTTTGAAGCTTGATAATAAAAGCAGTCCCAGGTTCAAAAACCGCACCCTGTTCACTACGTAGTGCACTATTTTGCCATTTTCTAGTCATATCTGAAAGCATAATGAAGAATATCCAGTGCACTCATGACCTCCCACAATGCACTGCAGTAAGTAAGTGTCTAAATGATGCACCCTAGAGGGAATAGGGAGTAGGGCACTGCTTGGAACACAATCTGTACTGTGGATGTAAACTTTTATACTAAATAACTTTATATTAAATAAACTGGATTTACAATGCAATCAGTAAAGATATTTTGACATATTTTTGTTAGATATTTTTTATATTTTATATATTTTCTTCATTCTAAAACAGATATTATTTGAGTGCTTTCATAAGAGCAGAGATGATGAAATAAAAAATAAAAATTAATCTGTCTGTGGGTTCCAAATTTTTTATAATTGAATCATAACTACACATCTTTTTTCACTGTAGTTAAAGAATAATTCCTGCTAATTACCGAATGTTTTCAGATGAATAAATACCACTAGATCTGTCATGTTTAAGAGCTTTGGCATGTATGCACAGAACGAGATACAGAGCGGTAAATTAAAGTAATAATGTGAAATGTTCAGGTGAAGTCACACCATTACAGATTTAACTTTAAAAAGCAGCAGATGAAAACAACTACAATAACAAGCAATTACAGATAATGTTTCTAATCCATGAGAGAATAATCATACAATTATATTGTAATGACATAAATGTATTCACATTATCTAAATCTCTAAGTAATAACAGTAAGGCAAATTCGGTTTCCAGATTAATGGCATGTATAATTATCCTACATAAGGAACCAGTTTTTTTTGTTTTGTTTTGTTTTGTTTTTTAATGAGCATAGTCTGCCAGTCAAATGTTTTTCAAATCCTTGTATTAACATCTTTGGTTAAACTTTAACAAATGGGTTCAAGTTAAATCCTCTAGACATAAATCATAAATAATGAATAAGAAATAGTTACAAGTAACCTGACATGTTTATAGCTTTAATTTAATCAGAAAAAAATCTAGATTTAACTAAAGCACACAACATATTTGAGTTATAGTTGATACTAACACTGTCTAACATCGATTTAAGAGAAACCTTGGCTTACTGCAACTTGCTGTCATGAATTCCTCCTCTCAGCATATCCAGTGCTGTTCATATTTCTCTCCATGTGCTTTTTTTTTTACATTGAGTTCATGTGCCTTGGTTTTGATTTGAGTCTCTGGTGCTGTCGTGTCATTGTTGTTTTCCTGATTCAGATGTTCTGTGTTCATCCCTTGATTAGTTTGTCTATTTATAATATTTATAATATACTCTATATCCTGTGTCTTTGACGGGTAGCGAAGTCTTGCCAATATTTTCATGCATTTGCTTCATTAAGTCAAAGCCGTGTGTCTTGTGTTCCTTGTTTAGACCCGTGCCTGTTTCTGTCTATGATCCTGGATTTTCCTTGTTTATTTGTTTTTAAATTGCCTTTAATAAAGCACTCATTTAGAGTATCATTTGAATTCCTCAAATACAAATATTTAGGGATTTGATTGCTAATTTATTTACTAATAGCAGGTGAACCACAGTGGCTTAGTGGATAGAGTGTTTGCTGCTACCTTCAGGGTTGGGGGTTCAATTCCTAGCTCCATCTTGAGTGCCTGGAGTTTGCATGTTCTCCCCATGCTTTGGGGGTTTCTTCTAGATACTCCAGTTTCCTCCGCCACATTAAGTTTCTTTTTACCTGCTGTGATTGCTCTAAGCACCTATCATATGTACCACCAAGGGGCAAAGATACAGTAGAATTAAAAGAGAATGAGGTGTGAAACTCTTCTTCTGTTTTCCATTGAGACGATGCATGGTAACTAGCACTAACCTGGAATGGAGTTAGAACTAGAGGAATTTTGCGTAATATTCATAACTCCTAAAAAAATAAGGGAGTTTTTTTTTTTTAAAGCATCAGGACAAATGGGAGTGTGGTAAATTATGATCTTTTGTTGATGAGCCAACATCTACTTTTACAAGAAGCCATAGGCCCGAGGGGCAAGATCGGGCTGCGTGAGCAACAAGTGATGACGTGATTTAAGATGACAGACGAGGATTCCAGGAACCAGCTTTCGAAACAGAGTGTGGGTGCAGAAGTAAATTGCGCTCCCTCCCTCTACAGCCTGGCGATTGTGAAACCACTGGACCGGAATAGAGTCTGTTTATATCTCTATGGCAAAGCACTGAAATGGTTTCATCAGATAGCTTATCAAAATTCATACACTTAGAGCGGAAGCAACAGTGCTGCTTTTCTGATAAAATTATAGGCTTTGACTCATTCGCAGTTCATTCCTGAGCTCGGGTTACTGTCTGTGTAAAGTTTGACATGTTCTCCCCGTAGCTGTCTGTGTTTGCCCCGGGTTCCTCATGGGGTCCCACCTCAAAAACATTCCAGTATATCGACTGGCTACTTTAAAATGAATAGGTGTAAATGAGTGTGTTAACTTGTGTGCATACAGTCCCATCCAGGCAGGGACGGATTATGAGACAATGGGCCCCTGGGCACGGACTCACAAAAGGGCCTCCCTTTTGAGTCTTTCTAGTCCTCAGCTCATTTTTAATTCTGGACAGAAGCAAGAGCAACTGCTCCCCTTCGCTGTTACTCACAGGCAGAGTAAAAAAACACATAATAATGGTTTCTTTCTTGTGACATCTTCAAACGTAATGTGTTGGCTATTTCTTCAGTTTTTCACTTTTGACCCTTTGACTCTGGGTACTTAATATTATTATTATTATGTGACTTTATGACTCCTTGGGCCCCTGGGCCTGTGTCTGGTAGGCCTGTTTAGTAATACACCTTTGCATCCAGGCTGTATTCCCAGCCATACTCCCAGTGTTCCCAGGATACTGCAGCGCTGACCAGGATAAAGATCTTACTGAAGATAAATGAATGATCTGTGGTGCCATCTGGTGATCAGGATATGAGATTGCATTGCATTGCATTCAGTGTGTTTGAGAGATCTGTACATTTTTAAACCTAAACCTACAAATAAGCACAAAGCTCAAAAAACATACAATATTTAGGTTGGAGAATTTCTTTTGTTTTAAAAAAAACATCTAAATTGACATAAAACAATCATATCTAAACAATTATTGACCAATTGTGTGTAATATTTTAATATTTGATAATAATATTTTAATACTTCCAGATTACAAACAAACCTCACAATCTGAGAATGGTTTATTACCATTATAATAAGCCGGAGGCCCCGCCCACTGTGTCGCCCAGCACAACCTTGATGATGACGCAGACACCAGCACTCTCGGTAGGTCTGGCGAATAAAATTGCGCCTATCTCTGACGTCAAGCCGCAGATGGTGCGTGGTGTCCTCCTTACCGGTGAAGTTAGCATTAGCATTTAACTCCCTTTAACACTAGCGTCAGCCTAGCTTAGCTCGGGGCGCATTGTTTTTTGCCGAGATAAGTAGTTAACGTTTAAACAGCTCAAGTTTTTCTTTTCTGTCTATTTTTTTTCTCTCCTTTGAAAACAGAACCACGACAAAGCTGAAGGTCTTTTAGGAAAGGTAATTCTTTTCCGTTATGTTTTAAATTTATACAGTTGCTGGCTATCCGTAGCTTGTTTAACGCACGCGCAGGGTTGTGAAATGGCCGTTAGCTCGGTTCCTCTGCCTGAACAAAGAAAGCTAGTTTAAAAAAATTAATATATTGTCGCTTGTCATTCATACTGTTTCATTTTCACGCGAGGTTATGATACATTTGTGACCTGCCCTCGAATAAATTTGAAATAGTATACCTTTCTGGTTGTTAAAGAAGAAAATGGCGGCTAGCTTCAGCCTCCTGATCAGCTGTAAGCTAGCTCACACTAGCCGAGCAGTTTATCACAAAAGTTACATATTTATCTGAAGGTTTTTTTTTAGAAGCCATTACTTAATTGAGTGTTTATTTTCTTTTAAAAAAAAAAAGATGTAATGCTGGCTAAATGACCAGAACCGTCGGGACAATAAACATCCTGTTAGCTTCTTGGGGGAAAAAAAAAAGGCTAATTGGCTAATCAGAGGCCGGCCATTTTCACTCTTTTTGTTTATTATGTGTTTGGTAATATTTTACACCGACGGAAAGGTTGTGTAACATCCACTACGTCGTGTGGGCAAGCTTTCCTGAGTGTCTGTGGCATCGAGTATATTTTATTTCCTTATTCTTTCCTCCAACATCTGAGCTACAGCAGGGCAGAAGTCTTTGTCCGGACCTGGGAGGCCTTGCGTTGAATGGAGATCAGATAAACACAACATTAAACTCGTGTCCTTATCATATCTGGTCAAATATTTTTCAGAAAGAAATATTTTTCTTTCTATAGAGTCAGATCTCTGACAATCTGAGGCTGTGAAATGTTTGAAAAAACTGAAAAACATTCACTATAAACACAAGAGTTCTTCTTAAGCTTTGTGATTTTGATCACATGCTTGTGGGAAGAAGAAGGGGAAAAAACTCAACCAGCCAGTTGTTTAGTCACATTCTGGATCTCTATTTCTCTTCCAGATCGTGTTTCTCCACCCCACCCTTTCAACATTATTCTTTTTGAGTGTCCATCGTTGTCAAGCCGCCAAAGTGGAGAGTGTGGTTGCAGAGGGGGGTGCTTCTCGTTTCAGGTGACTTTTTACTTCGATACGATTTGTCCAACAAGCTTTATAGGTGGAAAGGGTTTGTGTGTTGTCATGCGAATCCGGCATGTCTTTTTATCTTAATGTTGTGATTTGTGTACTTGGATTTTGCAGTGCTTCTTCTGGGGGAGGAGGAGGAGGTCGGGGTGCACCTCAGCACTATCCCACGACTGTCGGCAACAGGTATACATCACATCCCTTCATAAACAGATCGGCTTATCAGGTTGTAAGGAATAAAACACTCCAATAACACGCTGTTATAAGAAAACAATCAGTGAAGAGATGGCGTGATAAAGTGAATGTCCCTGTTACCACCCCAAAGTTAATTTTCTCATAACAGCACATTCTGAAATGTTTTATTTCTCTTATACCACAACAATTTGCAGACATGTACAATTTTTATTATTAAAGAAAAACACCATACTTTTTAAACCTTTTATAGCTACAGTTAATGTTCTGGAGTGTCCACGAAACAGTACGTCTGTAGTTCCTGTTTTCGCTTGAGTTATGACAGCTATTGACTTTAATAAGACAGAAAAAAATGCGGCTTGTCCTGAAGACTTTCCCATGTAGGCAAGAATAAAGTCAGCTTTAACTCCTACTGTTACAAAGCACTTACACGCATTAATATAAACCTGTGATTTGCAGCTGCACTATCGTCAGAGCCGCTGTTACAGAAAATTAATCAACACCTTCTGACCAATCAGTAGCAGGAATTCCACAGTACTGTGGTGTAGACTTATCAAGCAAATATATAGATTTTAATGATTTATTGTTTTTGTTTGCTCTGCCAGCGAGTTCCTGGGGAAAACCCCAGGGCCTAGCGTTCAGAGATGGGTTCCTTCACGAAGCACTAGACGAGATGTTAGCTCCTCAAACGAAAAAGAACACCAGGATGCAATCTTCAGAAAAGTGAGAGGGTAAGTCCCTGATCTTTCTAACATTTCTTTAAGAATTTATAGTATAATTAATTAGGCTAGCTGATCTGTTGTATTTATTTATTTTTTCCCCCAGCATACTCAATAAACTGACCCCTGAGAAGTTTGACAAGCTATGCCTTGAGCTTCTGAATGTGGGCGTGGATTCAAAGCTCGTCCTCAAGGGAATCATCTTGCTGGTGAGTATTTGTCTCTCTCCATTAGTTATCAGCTAGTAAATAGTAAAAACAAACTTACAATGTCTTATTTTGCCTTTTCTTCCAAACAGATTGTAGACAAAGCCCTAGAAGAGCCCAAGTATAGCTCGCTATATGCTCAGCTATGTCTCCGTTTGGCAGAGGATGCTCCAAACTTTGATACCCAGTCATCTGAGATCCAGTCATCACAAAAGCAGAGCACTGTAAGTTTTAATGTCACTTGTGAAGTTTTCTAAGTGTTTGTGATTGTGACTCCGGGTATTCAACAAGTGTGGTCTTGTTTCAGACATTCAGGAGACTTCTGATCTCAAAGCTTCAAGATGAATTTGAAAACCGCACCAGAAATGTTGATAGTAAGTTGCTTTCTTTTTGTTTGTTTATTTTTTTGTTGTTGTGGTTTTTTTTTCTTTTTTTTTTTTTTTTTTTTTTTTTTCCTTTTCCTTTTTTTTTTTTTTTTTTAAGTCAGAAATTGCACCGCATGGGCAAAAAAAGAAATAAATAAAATTGTATTACAATATTAGAGGTTTTTCAGGATATTTAGCATTCCCCTGGTTTAATTTCTGTTCTGCTGTTGATACACATGATGCACTTAAAAAAAAAAAAAAAAATTGCAATGATATACTGGCCTGTTCCTCAGCGCTAAGGCTGCATTCACATTTTTCCCATAATCCTACAGGAAAACGACTGCTTTTCACAAGAGCTGTCGTAAATCCTTTTGTCACAGCAGAGATTCCAAAAGTTAGAAAAGTAGCCAATTTTTTAGCCTTGCGACCATTTGGTTCACAAGGGGGCAAGTGATAAAAACACAGAGTACAAAGTTCTAGAGAAAAACGGGAGACGTGTTTGTGAGTGAATATAAAGAGACAAAATATTTCAATGTCAATATTCCAATCTTGCAGTGTAACTAAAAAAACACACATTTTTGTGACATTTACTGATACACCATGTGACGTTCCTCTTTAACTGTGTGTGCATGCAGCGATTTCCCACAAGCCACTTGAATTCTCTTGATTTTCTGCCTCCAAAGCTATAGTGAGGACAAACAACTTCCTCATCGCTGGAGTTACACAGAAATATTTCATCTGTATTACTGATGATAAATGTCATCCAGAGAGAAAGCTTGGATAGTTTAGCTGATACTAGCTGGATCTGTTTGTAACACATGGTTACAATGTGTGTGCATCACATGATTTTTTTTTGTTTGTTTGTTTTCCCCACATTAGCACAAAAATGCAGAGTGAAGGTAGCCTAATAGTAGGTGATTTGTGTTATGGTTTAATATGTAGACATTTATAAATACTGCGTTTCTTTTTCAGTTTATGACAAAAGCGATGGCCCTCTTACCTCTGAAGAGGAGGAGCAGCGTGCCATCGCCAAGATCAAGATGCTGGGCAACATCAAATTCATTGGGGAGCTTGGCAAGCTTGATCTCATTCACGAGTCTATCCTTCATAAGTGCATCAAAACAGTAAGTTTATGGATGAAGTGATGAAAGAGTGATTGAAATTGTCCACACTGGTGATGAACTTGTGGTGAAATGTTTCACCTGCTACATTTTCAGCTTCTGGAAAAGAAGAAGAGAGTCCAACTTAAAGATATGGGGGAGGATTTGGAGTGCCTCTGTCAGATAATGAGGACTGTGGGGCCTAGACTTGATCATGAGAAAGCCAAGGTAAAAAAAAAAAAATTGTCATTTTAAAGCAAAGTGGTAGAATAGTACAGTTTGGGCTACTTCTGTGTTGTGGTATAGTTTCATTTTCTACCTTATAACCATAATCCTTTTCTCTCACAGTCTTTAATGGATCAGTACTTTAGCCGCATGCGATCCTTAATGAACAACAAGGACTTGCCTGCAAGGATTCGTTTCCTGCTGCAGGATACTGTAGAGTTGCGAGAGAACACCTGGGTGCCTCGGAAAGCTTTCATTGATAACGGACCTAAGACCATCAACCAGATCCGTCAAGATGCAGTGAAGGTTCACACTCCTTTACACATCTCTGATTGGTTTGTTTAAGCGCAATTAAAAGATTTGGTGACTCATTTTCTCGATTCATTTCAGGATTTGGGCGTGTTTATTCCTGCTATGACCCCAGGCATGAGGACAGACTTCTTTCAAGATAACCCCTTCTTGCCAACACGACTGAGCAGGGAGACTCTCGGGGGATTGGCTGATATGTTTGGACAAATGCCAGGTACACAGTGATCCTTCTGCTTGTTCTCTCTAGTGTTTATCTGGTTTTTAATATCTCTTGGGTTAATGTTGAAGGGCAGTTTCATACAGATGTTAGCTTTACCACGGATAAAGTTCTGCTAAAGAACTTGTCTTTGCTTTCCCTCAAATAGGGGCACCCCCTTTTTTTTTTCTTTCTTTCTTTCTTTCTTTTTTTTCTCTCCCCCAACAAGCTTTTAATAGAGAGGTCAAAAGAGCCATATTACTTTTCTCCAGGACGTCTTGTTGAAATGTGTGAGAGAAAGCATCTCTCAGAGAATCCATGAGCTATGTGGTGATGTTTACCTAAAAAGTGAACTAGCAAAACAATAAACCCAAACACAAATAGCAAGGAATTTGCTGATGAGTTTCGTTTCCACCCATCTTGGATGCTTTTTAGGGCTTGACTACTTTTGTTGCTTAAGACCACCAGTGAGGTTACAGTTTGGTTGAGCAGGGCTCACTTTTTAATTACCAGTTAACCATGGTTTTCTTTTTTTTTGTGTGTGTGTGTGGGGTGTTTTTTTTTTTTTTTTTTTTTTAGAAACAAGTCTACAAGACTATTTAAACTATAGTTTGCTCATTGAAGGCCTTTTTGAATTTCAAACACCTTTGGCAACACAGTTTGTTGAAACTTTCTCCAGAAACAGTTCTTGTGATAGCAGTTTATCAACGTTATGGATCTATGTTGTATTCCTTACATTTGGGTGTGAAGTAGTAGTACAAGTAATCAGCAGGGAGTTACTGTTACCATACCAAAGTTGGGGTGGTAGTGTCTTACTCATCTTAAACCAAAGCAATTTGCCAACATTTGCCTTTTTCTTTTTTGCATTAGAATGAGTGCATTGATATAAATGCAATTGCACTACAGTCAGGGCTGTTATAGAAAATGAATAAACACATTCTGACTAATTAGAATCGAGAATTCAACAGCTCTGTGGTACAAATGTCTATAAGGTGTGTGTCTGTAGTTTATTAATAGTCTGCAACATTGCATGACAAGGTATGCAAACTGTCTGGCTGCTGCTGAGCTCATACGGAAAGCGAAGCTTTGCACATCAACATGGGTTCATATGTCGCCCTGATAATCCTGCCATGTCCTCTGATGGTTTTCTTTCTGTCTGATCTCAGGCTGTGGGATTGGAACTGGACCTGGGGTTATTCAAGACCGGTATTCCCCCACCATGGGACGCCATCGCACAAACCCACTCTTCAATGGCCATGGTGGCCATATGGCTCCTGTTCCTCAGTCTCAGTTTGACAAGCCTTTCATGAAACCTAATCAGGTACCAACTGATCTCAAAATCTGTGCATTAATTTACGGTGAAACTTTTTTTTTTGGATGTTTGAGTCGTCACCTTTTTTTTTTTTTTCCCCTTCCTCTCTTTTCCCAAAGGGGCAGAATCTACTTTTCCAGAACCAGACTCAGCAGCAAGCTCAGTCCAAGGACATGCCGCCACGTTTCAGCAAGAAAGGACAACTCAATGCTGATGAGGTAAAAGATGTCTGGAAGAAGTCAAATAATCTGCTGTAAAACAATGCTAATTTCTTGAAGCACTAAATATCCCTCTCTCTTCTTTTCCCCTCTCTCCTTCTCTTGTGCCAATACAGATTAGCCTGAGACCGGCTCAGTCCTTTCTCCTGAACAAAACCCAAGTGCCAAAGCTGCAGCCTCAGATTCCCAACATGATTCCTCCCAGCGCTCAGCCTCCCCGCACATCCACTCCTCCGCTTGGACAGGTTCTGGCCTTCCCATAAACCTCTACTCCAGAAATCTTCACAACCAAGAAGTGGTGTTCATGACTTTTTTTCTTTCTTTCTTTTTCTCCCCCACTTTTTTCAGCCTCCACAGCTTGGCCTGAAGACAAATCCACCTCCCATTCAGGAGAAACCTCAGAAGACAAGCAAGAAACCGCCTCCTGCCAAAGAGGAACTGCTCAAGATGACTGTATGTATCTAATTGTGAACTGTTATAACAGTATAACTGTTGTTTTTATTTATTTATTTATTTTTAATGCATGTTTCTTTTCCATCAAATTATAGTAATTCATTAATAAATCATTGACAATTTGCTGTGGTAAAAGAAGTATAAATCACTGCAGAATGTCCTATTATTGGCATATAAACTTTTGGGTAGTAACAGTAGCACATTGCTGTAACTGCAACACACTGTCATTGATTATTTTTCTATTACAGCATACCAACCACCACCCCAAAGCATGTTTTTGTGGTGTTTTTTTTTTTTTTTTTGTTTGTTTGTTCTGGGCCTTTTTTTGTGTGTGTGTGTGTGTGTCTGTCCACGATTTTGATCAAGAATTTCTCTTAAACACTTCACACGTCATCATTTTTGTTTTCAGGAGACAATTGTTAAGGAATATCTGAGCAGCAAGAAAATCAGCAACGCTGTGAACGGGGTGAGGGAGATGAGGGCGCCTAAACACTTCCTGCCAGAGATGTTGAGTAAGATGATCGTGTGCTCGTTGGACAGCCCAGATGAGGATAAAGAGCATGTCAGTAGTCTGTTCCACGCACTGCGTACTGAGGGCCTCATCACCGGGGAGAACTTCATGCAGGTGTGATTTTATTAATGTGTTTAGTTTTTGTTTTTTTAATTACATTTTTTTTAATCACTCCTTCCTCACAATATCGGCTCTCCCAAATAAATTAAGGTGCCATTTTGTGTATGTTACCACAGGCTTTCCTTAACGTTTTGGACCAGTGTCCTAAGCTTGAGGGTGACATTCCCCTGGTGAAGTCCTATCTGGCCCAGTTTGCTGCACGTGCCATCATCGCTGAGCTCATGAGCATCGCAGACTTGGCCCATCCTCTGGAGAACGGCATACACTTCCCTCTCTTCTTGCTTTGTCTGCAGCAAACAGCCAAGCTGAAGGATAAGGAATGGCTCACTGACTTGTTCCAGCAGAGCAAGGTCAACATGCAGAAGATGCTGCCAGGTACTTGTGCAGATTCTCACATGAGCGTTTTGCTCCTGTAGCCTTTATTTTTTTACTCATTACATTATCAATTATATGATCCTCTGTGTGCAGAAATAGACCAAAACAAAGACCGTATGTTGGAGATTTTGGAGGGGAAGGGTCTGAGCTTCCTGTTCCCGCTCATGAAACTGGAGAAGGAGCTGCTGAAACAGATCAAAGCAGACCCAGCACCCCAGACTATCTACAAGTGGATCAAGGACAACATCTCACTCAAACTTCACACTGATAAGGGTTTTGTCAACATTCTGATGACCAGGTAACTGCTTTTCCTTCTGCTGTTTATTTCAGCTTATGTCACAGTAGTGCTGAATTCTCACTTCTAAGTCAGTAAGTCTTCTAATAAGTCTTCATGACGGAGAATTTGACACTTTGTGTTTTTTTTGTTTTTTTTTTTTTAAAAAAAAGCCCTATTCATATTGGATTAGTTTATCAGTGGGAAGTCGGTAATAAATATTTTTGCACATTTCATCAGCGATTTAAAAATTTGCGTCCAGAGAGCAATAAAATGACCACAGGAGGAGCGAGTTTCTAGCAGGGTGTTTTTTCTATGAACTCTGATGTTTGTATCATGTGGCCGTATGATCATGTTCCATTCACAACATGGCATCCAAACGGTTGAAGAGGCACTGGCAATACTGGATTTTGTTTGTTTGGGGTGAAACAAAGTTCCAGCAACAATTTGAAAATGCATTCAAAACAATCACAAAGCATATGAGAAGCAGCTATTTTTCATTTTTGAGACTCTGGAAGTGTTTAATATCTGGGGAGGGACACTGATGCATGCCCTAAAAGATTAAATACAGCATGTAGCAGCAGCCAAACATCTATTTTTCCAATCTGAGGTAACGTGTGCATAGAAAATTACAGACGTGTCCAAATAGGACCAAAATTATTAGCCGATCATTAAGGAAATAAAATCAGAGGAGCACCTGTAAAATAGGAAATTACCCCAGGAGCCACCATGTACATTGTAATCTTGTCTGGGTAGGACTTGAGCAACATAACAAGCTGTGTATTTTTGACTTATCTTCAAGAAAAAGAAAAATAGAGGCTCTTGAGGGAAAAGCCATTATAAATAACTTGTATCGAAGACCTTCCACATCATTAAGTGTAAATATATAAAATGTGTTCTTTAAAAGTATTAGCTTTGGCACATTGCAGTGGTATATGAGGAATAAAACACTTCTTTATATGTTGCTGGAAAATGGCACTTGACTATTGTTCGTGTAGTAAAGTCCTTATGTTTTAACCTCTTCCTTGCGTTTTCCTGATCAGCTTTTTGCAGTACATTTTCCACGAGATATATTTGAATGAAGCCGACGAGCAGCTGTCATCACCTTCAAAAGAACAGCTGGACCAGGAGAAGCAGCTGCTGCTCGCTTTTAAACCAGTGATGCAGAAGTTCCTGCACGATCACGTGGAGCTGCAGGTCAGCGCTCTGTACGCGCTGCAAGTGCACTGCAGTGCCAAGGCTTTCCCCAAAGGTCTGTAATTCAGAGCAAAATATTTTACACTGATTATGGATGCCTTTTTTTTTTTTTTTTCCTCCTCCTCCTCCTCCTTCTTCTTCTTCTTCTTTTCAGTGCTGGCAACAATTATTGTGAGTAACTGGTTGTATTTTTCCCCTCACAGGAATGTTGTTGCGCTACTTTGTCAACTTTTACGATATGGAAATAATTGAAGAAGAAGCCTTCCTTGCATGGAAAGAAGATATTACCCAAGAGTTTCCTGGCAAAGGCAAAGCGTTGTTCCAGGTACTGACTTTTGGTGCATGTTATGACATGGTTGCACATTTCTAACCAGGCTCTGTCATTTAATTGTGTGGTGGCCAGAGAAAACCCTTCATATGGTAAATTTTTGATCTCAATATACAGTTCTCTCAGTAGTAGTACTTTAAAATCTGGTTTAAAGTAAGAAGGAGAAAATTGCATTCCAGTTTCACTAAAATACACTTTGAATTGATTTAATTTGCATTTTAATATAATAAATATGACCATGAAAGTTGTTTATATTTATACCCACCTTCATTCATAGCCTGTAGCTGTGTTTATTAACTGGCTCCTTATCTATCTCACATGATCTTTGCAAGGCAAGTTTAGATCCAAGGCAAGTTTAGAAAGTTATTGGTTTTTGGAGAAATGTCTTTTTTCTTCTTCATAAAGTAGTGATGTCATGTATGATCTCTTATTTAGGTGAACCAGTGGCTGACCTGGTTGGAGACAGCTGAGGAAGAAGAGTCTGAAGAAGAGGCTGACTGAGAAACCAGCCAAAGCCTTAAGGATCTAATTGACATCCCACCCCACCCACAAACCCCGCTGTGTCGTCACTCACAATTTTTCTTTCTTTTTTTTTTCTTTTTCTAATTAATCCTCTGTTCCATTCCCTGCATTCCGCACCATACTTCGATCCCCTCACCATTATCGTTTAAAGCATGTAACGGTTTACTATGTTCAGTAAGCCATTACTAGAAATGGTATTAGAGGCACGATTCTGCTCGTTTTTGCTTTTAAAGACCATGTATTTGCGAAAGCCTTTCTTCCTGCTGCTGTAACACAACACAAGCGCAGAAATGCACTTTGTGCTCAGTGTCATGAGCTGTTGCAATATGCTCCCTCGATTGTTACAAAGATCCTTCAACTGTAATCATCGCAACCGTAAAGTTTTAATAGTCAGCAGTTCGTTTCTACCTCTTTAGCGATGGGTTGAATCAAGTCCCTCCTTCGAACAGGCGGAATTCTCCAAACCTGCACGGTGCTCGAGTCTGGGTCGAAAAAACCCACCGTTTACTCTCTCGTGCTGATCTGATTGTGACAAAGGAAAGCCATGTGGGAGATGAGTTCAACAGCCTTCTCTCTTCCTTTTTTTTTTTTTTTTTTTTAATTTTTTTTTTTTAGTTAGTTTTTTTTTTTTTTTTAAATCAACCCATTTCCCCCCAAACTTTGATACTTGAAAGTGGTTTTTTTTTTTTTTTTTTTTTTTTTTTTCTTCTCTTTACAGCATGTTCAGGGATTTACCAAACATGGCCTGTTTCAGATACAGCAACCATTGATTGAATCTACATGTAAAAATACATTTTTAGACTTAAAAAGAAAATGAAAAACTTTTAATTCGTGAAATAAAGGTAAAATGAAATTGGAACTGATGTCGACTTTGAGAACCACTCAGCTTATGAAACCGTAAAAGTCTGTTTTCCATAATATCTAATATAGGTATTTATTGAACTCTATCATGAAAAAAAGAAAACAACAGATGCTTTATCTTTAGGTAGAACAATAAAAATGGATGCAAATGGTGGTATACATCTGTACAATGAATTACTTGCTATTTAAAGTGTTACTGTAAGATGTAAGAGCTCTGAATGTTGTGTACCACTCGCTTAACTTTCAATAAAGTTGCACACCAGGATCACATGGCCGTGTCTGTGGATTTCTACATAAATAAGTCTACTGTTAATTTATTCTGTTGTGGAATTCTCAAATCTGATTGGGCAGAAGGTGTTGATTAATTTTCCTCTAACAGCAGCTCTGACAGTGTAGCTGCAAATCAGATTTATTTTAATGTGCTCATTCTAAAATGTTATTGTTTCCATAGTAATGGCCTACACAGGAATTTCCATGATGGATGCTCAACATAAACAGATTAAAACCATGCTATCATTGATAGTAAGATGTTTATTTACCATTTTTGGAAGGAGTCTCCAGTGTTAGCACTTGGGTAACAGAGGTAAAGCTGTGACAAAATCTTCAGACACAGGAAAGTCTTAAGAATGGAGTTTACACTTTGTCCTGTTACAGAGAAACATGAAACAGCTGTTTTTTCTCTTTATGAATGGCAAGAGAGGAAAAAAAGAGAGGCAGGTGAGGGAACAACTGTTTATAGCTGCTATAACGCAAGTGAAAACAGGAATTGACTTGTTTCATGGACATTCCACAACATGAGATGTAACTAAGTTGTACAATAATTAAACTGAAACCAGCATCATTGGCTCATTGCTGCAGTATAAGTGGAATAAAGCACTTCAGGATATGCTGTTCCTGGAAAATATCACCTTACCTGAAAGTTTCATTTTAATTTCAATTTATTGAAACATTTAATTCTTAGTAACTGAGAAAACATGGATTCCTGATTCAAAAGGATTTATTTCAATTCAGTACAAATGTACACATCTTGTAATAAGGAATTCGTTTCTGTCGGGTATTTAGGCTCCATCTTGGTTTATTTTGAAAGATCCACTGCATGAAAAACGCAAAAGTAGTTCAACAATTTTACTCAAAACATTTTGTGATGCTTTTTCCCCCAGGAAAAAAAAACTGTTCAGCCATTTTGGGAAAAAAAAAGTCAGCAAAGCCTCATTTACTCAACCAGCAGATAAAAGGTGTCCAAAGAAGAGACATGACAGTGATCTAATCTAGGACAGAGAACATCAGGAGGGGGGAAAAAAGAATTCATGACACGTTTATAGTGTGTTAAACTCAGTCACTGTCATCGTCAGAGCCTCGATTTGAGGCCTCATTGTTGGATCCCTCAGGCTCGGATTCATTATCTGAGCGCTGAGGTGATCCCTCGTTTTCAGAGCCCTGATCTGAGGCTGGCGCTGGAGAACCGGCCCGGGATTCGTCCTCAGAACCGTCCGAGCGGCTCCTCTTGCTCTCATTGTCCGATTGCTCGGAATCAGACTGAGGCTGCGGCCTCCTCTTCTTCACTGGCCGCTCGCTGCCGGATTCGTCCTCTTCCGAGTTGGCTGAACGACGTCGCTCTTCGTCTGATTCGCTGTCGGAGGCGATGCGTTTACGGTGGCCTCCGTCCTCAGATCCCGAGCCGCTGTCCCGATTCCCACTGTCGCAGAAAATAACCGGGATGTTAGCAAACCAAGTCACTGAATAATCACCTGATCACAAATACACAAAGACTCTCACCGGTCCTCAGCTATTTTCAGACCATCCTCATCTGAAGAGGAATCCGAGGAGGAAATGATGGCCTTGGATTTGATCTTCCCTTTAAGAGACTGCGGCAGACGCTCAGGTTTCGCCTAGTGTGACAAAAACACGGTAAGTATAGATATATCAAGTAGAATGTTCAGTAACCACAGTCGTGTTTAAAAAATATATAAATAAAAAAGTTCTGTACCTTCTCAATCTTCTTGCGCTCTCGAGGTTTGCGCTGTTTTTTGGGTCTTGAGCTGCCCTCATCCTCGTCACTTCTGTCATCTCCACCTTTAGCTGGTCTGAAGAAACAGAAACAGAAGCTCGGCTCAGAACTGTGGAACTCTTTGCATTAAGCAATCGAGCGCTGCACTCTTAAAAAGCATTTAAAAATGTATTTATAATGCTTTTTGTATAATGAAATATATTTATAATGTATGTATAATGTGTATATAATGAAATGTATTTATAATGCTTTTTGTATAATAAAATGTATTTATAATGTATGTATAATGTGTATATAATGAAATGTATTTATAATGCTTTTTGTATAATAAAATGTGTTTATAATGTATGTATAATGTGTATATAATGAAATATATTTATAATGCTTTTTGTATAATGAAAATTAACATCTGAACCTTTTCATCACCTTATGCTTATTTTTGTACTTGTTTCAATTCATCTATATATACCTAATTATAGAAAAGTGTTCTATAAATAAATTTCATTATAATTATTCATTAAAAAAACCACCTCAGAATCATGTTCTCCTCACCTCTTCCTTTTCTTGCGTGGCTTCTTCTCTCCCTCTTCATCTTCTTCCTCTTGTTCGCTCCCACTGCGAGGTACCTTCTTCTTCTTCTTCTTCTTGAGGGGCAGCTCTTCATCGGAGTCATCGTTGACAAAGTCGTCGTATTCGGCTCCTTTCTTACGCTGAGAAGTATGAAGAGGGATTAATGACTTGGATACAGAATTTTTTAGCTCCACCCTCAGCCAGAGCACAGCTCCAGAGCACAGCTCCACCCTCAGCCAGAGCACAGCTCCAGAGCACAGCTCCACCCTCAGCCAGAGCACAGCTCCAGAGCACAGCTCCAGAGCACAGCTCCAGAGCACAGCTCCAGAGCACAGCTCCAGAGCACAGCTCCAGAGCACAGCTCCAGAGCACAGCTCCACCCTCAGCCAGAGCACAGCTCCAGAGCACAGCTCCGCCTCTTTTCCTTAAACAGGAGCTCACATGCCATATGTAGTTTAACAATACAAGACAAGTTTTACAGACAGTCAGCAACATTAAATATAATTATAAATGGATAAAAACTATATGTCATTAATTAATAAATGAAAAATTGTTAGGAGTGGCAAATTGCTGCTGTTTCAGAGGAATAAAACACTTCGAGACATGCTGGTTTAAGAAAATAATTCACTTTGGGTCACTGATTATTTTCCTACATCAGCATGGCACGGAGTGTTTTATTCCTTACATAATATCACATGAGGCAGCGGAGATTTCTAAGCACAGACTCCACAAGACAACATAAAAATGTTAAAGGACTGAGACTGACCCGTCCGCCGCCTCCTGCTTTCTTCTTCTCTTTCGCAGACTCCTTCATCTCATCAGTGAAGTTGAGGAGGTTCTTGGTCTTCTCCACATACTGCGCTCGCTGCTCCAGGAGCTTCTTCTGTTCTTCAGCCTCCTTGATCCTCTTCTCCTCCTGTTCACGGAGCAGCTGCTGCCTCAGCAACTCTCGCTCCTGGTCCTGCTTGGCTCGCAGCTCCTTCTCCTCCTCGTCCTGTTTACGGGCACGGGCCACATGGTACTGCGCCTGACTCAGCAGATCAGAGCACTGCCTACAACGACAACACATGTTCTATGTCAGCTTAGCCCGGTCCGGATCACAGAGCTCTGATCAAACGGTGGTGAATCATCATGCACCCATGATTAACCGTGTGAACCCACCTTGCTTCACTTGCAGCCAGTGCCAAGTCGAACCTCATCTTGTCTCCGGCTTTACTCAGGTAGCTGAAGTACCTGCAGGAGGACAGAGTGGGCTTAGAATCATGGAGACATCAAATTTTATTTTAATTTGGATATTTATTAAGAATTAAAGGAGCAGTGTGTCATCTTTAGTGCCCTCTTCTCTTCTGAGAGGTGAAGTGCAATTACGATGAACACACCCTAGCCTTCATTGCAACTGACCCCACCCCCTTGCCTTATAAGGAAAAGGGGCAGGTCAGGGAAGAGCAGCTCTGTTCTGGTTGGTGGAAGTGGAGCTAATTTTCAGGCCAGAAAGATATAAAGAGAAGCCTGAAAACACAAATCTATCCAAGTTTTTTTGCACTTAGGAGAAATTTTGTGATTAAAATTTGTTTCTAATCTTGAGATAAATATTACTAACTGCACTTTTAATCCCTAAAATAGTGGATAGGTCACCTCACATGTCTTGCGCCATGCACACTGTAACATACTAACATACTTCTTTTACTAGTTCTAGCTAGTGTCAGGCTCAGGATTGGTAATGGCTCAGGATTGGTACGCTACACATTTGGGCGGAGTGAGTGTACCTGTGAGCGAGCTCCAGCTCCTTCACTGCGCTCAACACGGCCTTCAGGTTGCTCTTCTCATCCTTCAACACCAGAGTGGCAAGCCGCTGCAGCACCAAGGCTACGTTGAACATCAACACCGTGTCGCTGGGAGCCACATGACGGGCCTGAAGAAAATTATAAATGTGTTTATAGACAATAGGTACGGATGAATATTTACCCCGCCATTTGCAGAACACTGAATGCTTCTTTACTGAACATTTGTTTTTATGCTCCAACAATCTAGAACCATCAGGGCTCCTCATTATAAAACATAATTATAAATCTTTCCTTTTTCATATGCATTTAATTTGATAATAATGATAATAGCATAACAGTACTAAACATTTTTACTAATAATTATTATCAATGATATTTATGTTGTGATATTAATTACTATTGTAAACTGTATTTAAATCACTCTAAACTTTGTAAAACATTTAATTAATCTGAGCAACTGGTGCAAAATTTCTTTTTGCAATTTTGCTAAATTCAGCTTTCAGGAAGAAGCTGATGATCGCACAGAACAAAACAGTTAGTGTGGACATGTTACTGTGTCATTCAATGTAAGAGCCAATCAGCTTCCATTATGCAAATGCAAATAGTAATAAGTAAATATATACAAGAAAAAGAATTGCTATTATTATTAGTACAATACTTTTACTTTTTCTTCCTGTTTTGCACGTCTGAGCTGCATTTAAATACACAAACGCTGTTCTAACTGTATTATAGTGTATGATTAACTGACTGACCCTCAGCAGCATCTGTTTGCACTCCTGCAGCTTTCCGCACTTGAACAGCGCTCGAGCCAGGTACAGCAGCACCTCAGTGTTCTGGTACTTGTAGAATTTCTTCAGGCAGTTCTCGTACTACGACACAGGAGGACAAGTGATAACGACAAATCTAAGCAGATTACAGTTTTATATTCTCATCACTATCCCTAAAGTCATGTTTACTGTTCCTCTCTCTCTCACCATCTGCACAGCGCTGATGTACTGCTTCTGCTCCACGTAAATGTGCGCCAGGTTCAGCCAGACGTCACTGATATCCGCTGTGGCTTCCCGGACCTGCGCAAACACGTCACGTGCTTCACGGAAGTAACCCTTGTGGGCCAAAACAGCTCCTGGGTAAGACAGCACACAACAGTGCATCAAATTAAAAAACAAACAAACTAAAAAAAAGCAGCGTGAGTGCGTATTATGTTTTGCTCAGCATTCAGGTTACTGAGAAGATTACACTCATTATAAAAAGTTAGAAATAATGAAGGACCTTTGGAGAATATTTTGCTGTGAGTTTATCATTTACAATCAACAAGACTAATAACACTCTGCTCAAATGCTGAGCTAAATGTTAACTGTAACAGTAACAGCCTGTAACATTGACTGGACTCTTAAATGGAGAAAACACAATATACACATTTATTTAGAAGACCTTCAGAATAAATAATAAGTGTGTGTTAATATGCTGAATATCCTGAACAGTAGGAATTGGTGAGTACATACCGATACCATTGGCAGCATACAGATTCTTAGCATCATTCCTCAGAACTTGTTTATAAATTGCCAAAGCTCTGTCCTGGTGCCTCTTTTCCTATAACAATAACCGAGGAAAGATGAGCTGAGAAGACTGAAAGGCCACTATGCATTCTCATTGCTTTAAGTCATAAACCCTGAACCACATCTCACACCTTTTCTCGATCCCTCGTAGGCTGGTGTAGTGTCTGCAGCCACACGTTACCCAGCGCCAGCATGGAGTACGTGTCGTTCTGAGTAGACGGCTGCTTCAGGATACGCTCAAACTTCTTCTGGCCGGGACCCCACTCCTGCTTGGCCAAGTGGAGATTTCCGATCAGGGACCAAGCGTCTGGGTGATCCTGCAATGACATACAGACACGTTATTAACCCAGAGCTCACGCAGGTCGTGACGTAGAGACATCATTACTTCTCAATGTGAGCTGGCGATCTAGACCAATAATAGGCGGAGCTACTGTTTGTGACGCCACGTAGGTGGTGAGAGCGTTGTGAAAAAGTTGAACAGAATCTCACGAGCCATATTTTGAGCAAGGGTAGACAGTCTGTAATGTTTCCCTAATCAAAGTGACCAGGATGAGATCGTTTGACTGACATGTCAAACAACCAATCAGAGACAAGCTGACAATCTCTTATTAATTGAATTTTTTTTTTTTGACAAAGCCAATTAACCTAATTATTATAAAAATTCAGTATCTGAATAAAGGATATACTCATAAATATAAAAATAGCATCAGCAAATTACTGAAATAAATATCAGGACTACCTGGTTGATCTGAAGAGCTTCTTTAAACCAGTCTGAGGCTTCGTAGAAGTTGCCTTTGTCACGGGCCATTGCTCCGAGACGCAAGTAACCTATTAAAGGTCATAAATTACAAATTACAACAATTATGTTGAGCTTATTACTATAAGAACTGCAAGGTGTCTTATGTACAGAAAAAAGTGGGAATCTGATTTCTTACAGTCGACGTAGTTTGGATGTTCTCTCAGGATGTTCTTGTAGAGCTTCTCAGCCTCGTGGAACTCGCACATGGCCTCGTAGAGCCGCGCCAGGTTGTAGGAGGTGGTAACAGAAATGGCGTTGTAGTAATGCTCATCGTGCTCGCCTTCCGCTTTGGCTCTCTCCAGAGAGGCCAGAAAGTATTTCTTTTATTTCAGAAAACAATTATAGACAGGGGTTACGGGAAAAAATATATATCTCTGATATTAAAAAACACACAATCACTGGATATGTTTCTATGCAAAGACCTTTATCATGACTCATATTAGAAACTGTAAATTAATGCGTTTACGTGACAAAATCAACCTTTTGTCCACACCACTCCAAAACTCTCCAATTCCATTATCCAATCCAAAACAACCAAATCCTGTCCGATCCTGCTGAATCCAATGCTTTCCAATTCTGCCCAATCCAATCCCATCCCAATCTCATTCCATTCAATCCCATCCCATCTAATCTTGCAGTGCACCATACATACATTCACAACTGGGGCCAATTTTGTGTCCTCGAATCCCGTAACTACTATGTTTTTAGGCAGTGCGAGGAAACGAGAGAACCCAGAGATAACACACACACAGAGCATCTGAAACTCTGCACAGAGAGTGCAAAATGTAGACAAAAGTATATTCTGTGAAACTCCCACAGCAATTATTCTTCTATATAACAAATTTGATCAGACAAATTCCATTCAGTTTACTCTATTCTAATTTGAGATTATCATCAGATTATTTGGCTGCATTTAAAAGCAGCTACTCCACATTCAAACTATCACCCATTTCTACCTTTGCTTCTCCAAGGTTCCCCAGTCTGAAGTGCAGAGCTCCCAGATTGTTAAGGATCTCAGGGGGGACGTCAGCTTGTACCTTCTCCTGGAGAATGCGTGTGGCTGTGCCGTATGCAGACAGAGCACCCTGTGGAAGGGGAAAGTGATTAGAGTTGGGTTAAAAACAACAACAACAACAAAAAAAAAAGCATCAGTCCTTGCACAGTCCTATAGAACATATCCATCATACCTGGATGTCTGTCTGCTCTAGAATCTGAGCAAGTTCAATCCAGGCTTCTACATCATCAGGATACTGCTCAGTGACCTTCTTTAGATGGCCCTAAAACACAAGACACAAAAGATCAACATCTAATTGCTTGTTTTTGTAAACTAACTTACAATCCACATCACTTGTAGAAACCGAGGATTACTTTAGCGATGTCTCGTTTCTCCTGGTCGTCTGATGTTGCGTAAAGTGAACCGAGAATTTTCATGGTTTCGTAGTTGTTCGGGTACGCCTTCAAGACCTTCTCGAAGCACTGCGCAGCATTTTCTTTGTCTCGCCGATACACGTACATCTGTCCCAGGCCGAAGAACGGCAGCACGAAGGTGGACGAGGCGAACTGAGTAGCTTGGTAGTAATATTGAAAAGCCTGATCGTAGTCCTCCTATTCGAAAAATAAAGACTTTTAAATAAAGACTTCAACACATTTAACCCACATCTCACAGGCTTCAGAGATCAAGAACCCGGTTCTAACCTGAACGTGGAAGGAGCGAGCCAGCTGATAGCAGCTCTCAGCCTGCATGGCCTCTACCTCTGTGTTGTGGAACGCATGAAGGGCCAGATGCTGGACTTTACTGTAATCCTAATAAAAGGAAAAAAAAAAAGCAAGACATCTGAATTGCACAAGCTCCATTTACACAAAACAAAACCATTACTCTTGCATTACTCTCTCAATAATCTTGTTACCTTTTTGAAAAAGAAGTGGTTGGCCAGGTGGTTAAGC
The DNA here is from genome assembly GCF_027358585.1 of Pangasianodon hypophthalmus. Lineage (NCBI taxonomy): Eukaryota > Metazoa > Chordata > Actinopteri > Siluriformes > Pangasiidae > Pangasianodon > Pangasianodon hypophthalmus. The sequence continues at coordinate 6,587,304 of NC_069720.1, forward strand.
ACCATGGGGTTGCTCGGGTCGATGGTGTAGGCTCTGGAGAGCAGCTGCACGCCGTTCTTGATGGAGTCAGCTTCTTTGTTGTTGAGCTCGAGGACGGCGAGACCAACCAGGGCTCCCACGCACTTCGGGTTGAGCTCCAGGGCGCGGCTGAAGGCTAGACGAGCTTTCTCCAGCTTGTTCAGCTTCACAAAGCAGTGACCCATCCCAAGCCTCACTTCAGCTACAAAAAAAAAAAAAAAAAAAAAAGCTTTAAGACATCAGCGGCAAGCATCGACAATCAATTCTACGATACAGGAGGGTGATATTCAACAAATAGTGTCACTACCACTGCGTTTCATTTTAGACAAGGCCTACAAAGCACGGAATAAAACATCACAGGGTGTGCTATTACAGGAACACAATCAGTGTCAGGGTGGTATGATGCACAAAAAAATGCAGCTTGTTACTGAGAAACTACAAAATAAAAAAAGGAGTCTCCTTTGTCCTGAAGATTTTCCCATCACGGAAAAAGCACTGACACTGGAGACTCCTTCCATAAATCAATAAATCAATGTCTCTTTACAGAGAAAACACCACTATATCTACTACACAGTTTTCTTTGCTAAATAACAGACCATTTTAATCCGTTCATTATTAGGTGTATTTAATAATACATTATAAATGATAATAATAATTTACATGTATAGCATCTGTCATATGTGAATGAGCTGTTACTATAGAAACGATAACGTATTAGAATTAGCGCATTAATATAAACCTGTGATTTGCAACTTCTCTATTGTCAAAGCTGTGGTTATAGAAAATTAATCAAAACCTACTGACTAATTAGATTTGAGAGTTTTGTTTTTTTTTAAATTTGACCAAATATTGTGAGTTTGATCACTCCATAAGAGCAGCTTTGGTAAAATTTTCTCTCACGCCTGTTTTATCGGGTCACATTTATCATTCCAGTGTAACGGCTGTAGATATAAATTCACATTATATATTTTACGTAGCTGTTGACAGGAATTTAACAGTTGCCCTTAGACTTCTGTTATAAGTGAGTGTGAAATAAACAGGTTTTCTGTTCGTTTCTCAGTACAAAGAAAAGTGTTGAAGTTCTTGTCCGTCATAATCACATCCATTTAATCCTAACACACAGGTACGAAATTCTCACCTGGACACCCGGGGTTTGTGCGCAGAGCTTTTTTATAGTAAGCCAAAGATCCTCTGTAGTCCTTTTTGTTGAAGGAAATGCAAGCCTTGCCTGTGAGGGTGACAAGATAATAGTTACAAATGGGGAAAAAAAACATGCATTTTTGAAGATACTATAGATCAGTGGGTTCTCAAAGTGAGGTCCCTGAAGCACAGGCAGGGGCCTGTGATTCTTTTTTTTCCCCCCACAATTCCTCCTCCAAATTTTGGTCACCTGCCGATTCCCACACACCAGCAAGCTCTCCCCCATCACACAACAGCTACCAACCAGGGAAGGTGAACGCTAATGCTGTATTCATGACCAAGTGGGAACTTTTGACTTCCAAGTAGGAAAGATCCATCTCAACGTCTCTAACTCATAATTCCAACTCGGATAGTCAAGAGACCTCCACTGCTCCGAGATGGGATTCTGTGACGTAACTTTACCATGGTGTTGCTCATAGTGAAACGTAAGAACAGCAATAACAGCGTGATTTAAGGTTTTTAAGCAGTCTTTTGAGTTTCTCTAATTACTGGGTGATACTTCGATAATGATCACATCCACTTTATAAAAATAAATTAAGCACTAAACAAACAACTATTTAATTCCAGGTTTTGTAGACAGTGACAGAAGACTGTTTCTGAGTGGGAAGTAGGAGCTTAACATCTTTTCGTCATGCATCTTTTTGAACTGCTGCTCATGCTATGTCAGGGAGCGGCATAACACACTCAGAGGAAACTGCTATCCGCCCTCTTCCACATACACAAGCTCAAAGACACCCGCAATTGTTTAGCGTCACTACAATTGACGGGGGAGAGAGATCACACCGTCCCTCCCACCCACAGTGCACAGATAATTCTGGCGACGGATGGCTGTGGCATCGTCAGGATTCGAACTCGTGATCTCCTGACGAGAGGGCAAAGACTTTTCTGGTAAATAATATCAACTTGAATTTAAGGTGTTCTGTCTGTAGAACGTTCAGGAATACAAACTCCAATAAACATACAAAATATTACCATACACAAATAAATAATGAGCCTGATATTTGAATGGTTGGATTATGTTCAGAGGTGGTGCATGAAATTTGTTGTCCAGTTAAAAAAGATGGAGAAGTGCTGCTCTAGAACATGTGAGTGAGGTCAGAGAGGAGTTACCCACCCAGCAGCGCAGGGATGTTGTTAGTGGACTGGTTCAGGACGAAGTGAAACTGGGCGTCTGCCTGATCCATCTTGTCCCCTTCCAGCAGGCAAAAACAGGCTCGTCCCAACAAGTGGTTCTGTTACGTAAAAACAAGCGAAACTGTCTGTATCCTCTGCAGGACAAACAACTATCCACGTCTAACTCTGCATTCACTCTCACCTGATCGTACATGATGATCTTATCCGCCATCGTGTACAGCAGCGTCGACTGATTGATAAGGTCCTTTTTTGCATCCTTGTTCTTCTCTTTGCGAGCCTGCTGGACGTAATAAGCAGCGAGAGTGTCCAGACATGTCATCTGGTCCTTCTCGTGGTCTCTGTAGTCGAGGTTTCCGTCGATACGCGCCGCCTCCAGCAGCTTCACAAAGTCCTCCGTCTTCCCCTGTTTGTAGTACTCCAGCTACACAGAGAGTTACAAGAGTTAGAAATGAAACGTCTTTATGATTTCACGAGACGACATTTCTTCTCTGAGCTCACTCACACGCAAAAGAAATGAAATGGAAAACATACAGCGAGTGCGATCCATATGTGCAGCTGTGTGTGCTCCTGCTTCAGGATACTGATCACTTCATCTCCTTCAGGAAGCTGATCAAAGTCCAGCTCAATCACCTAAAGGACAAAACCGTTGATGCAAGGTGAATCGACCATCATGCACTGTTATTTCAGGCAGACAGCAGGAGCATGATTTATAGGAAAGCACTGATACTAAAGTGGATTTATTTCTATTAATAATACAAAAAAGTCTCTTTGGATAAAAGCATCTTTGCTTTCCCTAAGTTTGGACAAAGGGAGCCGTTTAACTGTAAAATAATTTCCAAGAACCCCGTCAGCAGAGATTTATTTTATAACCGTAATTCAACTATTCAAATAGTATAACAATAACATAACAGAGACTCATTATGAAACCCAAGCACATCCATATCCAATTTATATAAATCTAATTTAATCAAATTTAAATATTTAAACAAGGAAACTGACTGAAAGCAAAGCAACACAACAACTGGTGCATGTTAACGGTCACTTAATATTTAATATAACATTAATCTGTGACCTGACGATACCCATAACATTCATAAAAGTGTATAACCATGTTAATATTTTGCTTTAATTAATATTATTATATCAATTACCTCCTAACAAACACCTTTATTACTGCAGCACAGTGTTTTTTTGTTTTTGACAACAATACTTAATTTACTCAAATATCAGTTACGGTAAGCAATTATTATTCCTGAACTTTAATCGTTATTATTATGCAGAACTTAAAACAAATTATGTGAAAATGAAACAGAGAGATTTTAAATTTTACAGTCACATTTTTGTCTTTTTTTTCCCCACTTTCATTAAAATGAACTAATTAAGTCATGGTTATATTATTTACAGTTATATAAGAAATGAATAATTTAACAATAATGATCACATTAGAAACTGGAATCATTTTAGATCCTTATATTTAAGTGAGCACTAATTAAGGGAAGTAATTACATAAAATAATATTTAAATAATAAATATAGTGAATTTGACTGGAATACTATAAATGATAAACTTACAGACTTTGACATACTGAATAACTTTAAATAATCATATTACTTTAACCTGCTATTAAAGTGTAAAATCCTGTCAGGTTAATCAGTTCTACCGTAATAATTCTTGTTATAATGAAAATATAAATATACTGACATGACACTGGACAGGTTTAATGTATGCTGCTTTGCGCTAATGATAGCAGTTAGCATGGCTAGTCGGCTAATCAACAAAGCTCCTTTTGCTGCAAATAAAGTTGTGAAAATGTCCAATTTAATGTGTATAAAAGTCTTCGCACCTCGTCTGTGTCCCGCAGGGGGATTTCAATGGATCCCCGAGACATGGCGACGGTTTAAATCCTCGGTTTTCCGTCAGATTAGCAGTTTGGCTAACTCGATAATTTTCTCGTCGCTACTGATTGAAGATGGTGTTCATGTGAACAACAAAGTCTTTTACTTCCGGTGTCACGACTTCCGCGCGCTAAACGCGGCAAAGTAAAGGTCCTGAAAACACACACACACACACACACACACACAAGAACTGAATCACAAATCTCAGAATAATCCTTTATAGTCCCTATATAGTGCTCTGAAAATTTAGGCCCTTGTTTTGCTTTCATTTTAAATAATAGTTTTGTAAAGGTGTGTGATTCTAGTGTTTACTGTTTTTGTGTTTTGTTTTCCCCAAGATATCATGACAGGTGCATGTTTTCCCCGGGATCCATGTTGGTTTTCTATGGTTTCCTCCCAAAAGCATATCCGTAGATGGACTGGTCACTCTAAATTGCCCCTAGGAGTGGTGGTGCAAGATACATCCTTCTGATGCACTGGGACGCATCATCACTGATGTTTCTGGGGTCCTTGGGCAGGTTTCGGGGACTCGGGCGGGTTTTCGGGGACATCAGTCTCCCTCATCAGGGGTGGATTTAGTGATTTGGGGGCCGTAGTTAAAATATAGGAATGGGGCCCTATTCAATTGCACACTTTTCCCTCGATATTCCATTACAGCATGAGGTGAGGTTGGGGGAGGTGCTGCTGAAATAACAGTGATATGAATCATTTCAGTGTTTTAACACAAATATTTAAATTTTTGATTGAGTCCCGTCTAGCAACAGATCCACCCTCTTTATCCAAAGCCACCTAGTGACTTTCTCTGCATCTTCAGATACCAATCATATGTCCCTCTTCTTCACTGCTCCAGTGTTTCCAAGTGTCGTCAGAGCTTTGCAGTGGGAGCTGTAAATGATTATGTAAGAGTGTGTGTGTGTGTGTGTGTGTGTGTGTGTGTAGTGCTCTGTGATGAACCAGCATCCCAACCAAGTGTGAATTCCGAACTCATATCATTGCTCATGTCATTGCACATGCATATTTGTTCATCTAACACCCATCCACCACCACCCTGACCAGGATAAAGTGCATACCAGAGATGATTGAATAAATCACAGATGTAGATATATACAATGAGAGTAATATTACATATACTTCATTTTATATGTATTATTTACAACTTGCGCCCTACATGTTCACCCTTATGCATTCTCTCAGCCGCTGTATCGTGTTTTTTTATGGATTTTGCTCACCAAAAAAATCCCACTGGTTCCTAACTTTTCAAACACCCTGTATTACCCTTGTGAGTAAAAAGAAATAAAAACTACAGTCTGCATGATAATGTTAATCATCCGTCCATTTATTCATTCATCTTCAGTAACCACTTTATCCTGGTGAGGTTGGTGGATCTGGAGCCTAGGAATGCATCCTGGAATGCACCCTGGATGAGATGCCAGATTATCGCAGTGAACCTGCATAAACAATATTCACACCTAAGGGCAGTTTATCATGGCCAATCCACCTACTGACAAGTTATTGGACAGTAGGAAGAAACCAAAGAACCTGGTGGAAACCAACAGACATTATCCCATAGCTCAGGATCGAACCAAGTTCTGTGGCTTTCCCCTCCCTTTCAGTGATATCAATATAAGGTTTTAATTTCTGACATCCATCAATTATTTCCTGTTTTGAAATGTCAGGAGGAAACAGCATGTAGCCAGTCAAAAAAAAAAAAAAAAATCATGAATGCAGATGTCGACTCTTTGAGCATGTGTGTCTGACATTCTAATGCCAGCAATGACACATTGTGCTATAATGCATTGCTCAACCTTAATAGGCTCATTCTAAACCTATCGATTGGATTGATACATTAGATATTAGCCTAACATCTAATACCATAACCAGCCATCACTCATCTCACGCATCTCCTCATCATCAATATTCTTTGGGGTTGATTTCTGCCTTTGAGCCCTGAGTGGGAGCCTGATTACTGTCCAGCATCATCCAAGCGGAATCATTTGATATGGAAAACCACAGTTGTATTCATTACAATGGTCCATTACGACATTGTGTACTCTTATGAGTCTGCAGGCAGGGGGAATAAGTAGATTGGGGGGGGGTGTGAAGGTGGTGGTGGTGGTGGAGGAGGAGGAGGGTGGTCATGTCAGCTGGACTTGATGTGTGTGTCGAGATGAGGACAAGCAAATCCTCTCTCCAGATCAGCTTTCTATTTTAATAGCACAGACATGATGCTGCTCATGCTCGGCCTTCTTGATCAGTCAGGATGGGATACGTATATCTTAAATATTTTTCTTTGGTGACTGGACAGAGTGCACCGAAGATGCTAAGATGGAAGGTTTCAAGGGGATAATGGTCAACTGAAAGGTATGTGTGTATAGATGTTATTTCCCCTTGGCATGAAGTTGAGTCAAAGTGTTATTTATTCCTGCAGGACACTTCCAGGATGTGATCTGTTTACAGACTTCCACAGAGCTCCATCACTTTTTGGATTTTAGAGAGGTGTTTTAGTCTAAACCAGAAGAGTAGGAGACTTCAGGGCCACGGTAATGCAAAGTTTTATCATCCTTCCTCATTGAACACACCTGATTCAACTCATCAGTTAATTGCCAAGACCTTCCTGAAATAAATTTGGGGTTTAGAACCTGTAACGTGTGGTTCTCCTTATTTGTGTACTCTCCAGAGCCTCTGTAGAGATTGACTCTTCTGAAATAAAGCATACCAAAGTTGTAGCTTTGCCTTGGGTGTTCTTAAAGCCTCATTTCCATTTCAATGAGGCTTGAGAGTATGAAAAAGATCAGAGTGGCATTTAAATGATCCTTTATGTTTGAATTAAAATGCAGTCCTATTTCCATCTCATGGCGACTTGTCAAAGTGGATTTATTTATTGTAGTGCTACAGCATTTGTTTATGATTTCCTCAGTGGTCATGGCTTCAGGGAATGCAAGCGCAGGCTGGAGTGGTCCTGAGATTTTGGCCTATCAGCAAACTGAAACCAGTGAGTCCAACTCTCCTTCTCAGCAGAATAATGTGCAGGATGGTGAACATCATGGATACAGCGCTTTGAGTTTGTCCATCGACTCTGGAACATCCTCGGCTGAACTTTCCCAGCTGCACTCTGACACTGAAAGTAGGTTATTTATTTATTTGGTTGTTTATTAACACCATTCACATTTTTAAATTCATTCATTTTGAGGTAAGAGAAATCTGGACAGACTACAGGACTAAAGTGCTGCTGCATCACTCTCTTTAGATAGAGAGGAGACTCTGGTCTTTGTGGGATTCGAAGTCAATCTTTTTTATTATTATATATATGTTTTGTTTATGATACGCTTTCACCACTCTCTGTTTTAGACTTCAGACTCAGCGACAGGTATTTATGTGACCACCTTGACATGAATGGCTTTTCAGAAGAAGAGCTGCTGAACATTACGTTTGAGGCATGTGATGCTGCAGGACAAGGTAGACTCTCTTCTTTCTCTCTTGAAATTGACAGGACGTTTTTAGAGGCGGATCTCTGAGAATTTCTCTCTCATTAACAGGAGAAGTTCTGGCCTCCACTGTGGTGCAGTTTCTACAGGCCATGACGGGCCACAGCGGTGGACAGGACAAGCTGACTGTCCTGAAGCACATGTTGGACCCAGAGGACCAAGATCCGCCCATCGACAGAGAAGCGTTTCACACCACCATGAGGAAGTGGATCGCTCGGTGCAGCCAGGATGGGTGAGACACAGCGGCATGTGGAAAATACGTATATTTCCACATACTGAATGTCTCCATTTGATAGCTTTTTCCTCAAAACCATAAATGTGTCACAAATTATTAGATGAATTAATTTGTAGAATAACAAACAGTTAAAATTCAGACCGTTCTGTTATATTTCTGATGCTGGAACTTGTAGTGTTTGATAAGAGTGTTTCCACTGACTTGTAGATTATTTGATGACAGCTACCAGGTGTCAGGATCAGACTCTTGCAAAGCAACTGGGAACAGTGAGTCTCATAATTGAATACGGTCAAAATTATTCAGAATTTTGGCACCCTGCAACAGAATGAGCACCAATTAAATCTGAATTTTCAACTCGAACACACACTTAAGCTTACTTACTTTGCCTCTGATAGTAATCTATATACAAACAAAGAGCTTTCAATACAAAGACAGATGGTCACAACATGCATAAGTCAGGTAATAGAATGAAAAATGCATAAACAGTTAAAAATCTCTCACTGGGGGTTATAATGAAAAATTTTCAAAAGCCTGAAAAAATAGCCAGAAGTAGGATGCATGAGCATTTTCACCCCAGACTCTCAATGAAAAATAGAGAATGTAATAAAAAAGACAACGACCCCAAAGATCAGTTTCAGAATTTCACAGTTTAGTTGAATCTTACCATCCTGTAACTACAAATTGTTTAGAAGAGTCGCAGGAAAGAGGTCCATCCTGAGAGCAACGCTAAAAAAAAAAAAAAAAAAAAAAAAAAGAATGTCACCAAGCCTCATCAGATGAGAACAAAATCACAAATGGACAAAAAGAAAGAAAGGTGTGAAAAAAGGTGATCATACACAAAATGTCCCCAGTGACACAAATAGATGGAGGCATATCATTAATTATTGATGCTTTGGGGTTGTTTTGTAGCTGGTGTTTCAGGGATGGTGCTACATACCACAATATTTTAGTCTATAACCTAGTCGCCTCTGTCAGGATTCAACAAGATTACAAGCCAAACGTACTTCTAAATCACCACAGAAATGGTTAAAGAAGGTTCTTTTTTTTTTTTTTTGCAATGGTCATCTTAGTCTGTCTTCAAAGTATTTGTTGTAAGGGTGCCAATAATTTTGAAACTATTAAACCAAACTGAAAACAATGAACAGATAGTTTTGCTCATTTTCAGAAAGGGTGCCAATAATTCTGCAAATGACTGTAACATTATTATAAAATGCAGTGGGTTTTAGGTTGTGTTAATGTTGTTGTATTCATAGGAGCTGAATTTTCTCCTTCACTGGCTGAAACTACATTCACAGACCAAAGCGAATATCATTGGTTAGTAAAATCATTTCATATCTTAAATGTATGGAATAAAACACTGTGTGTCATGCTGTCATAGGAAAATATTCAACGACAGGGTGGTGTGATGAGGCGGCATTACTGCTACCTCCCTGACGTTGACTATTTCCCCTTAACAGCAAATCCTGGAGTTTTATTCCTCTTATAAAACACAGCAATTTGCCACCCATTACAATTTTTAATTTAGTCATGACACTTCATACTTTTTATCCATTTATGGTTATGTTTAATGTTGTTGAACATCCAGAGAACAAGTTAGTTCCTGTTATCTCTTCCGTCATAGCAGCTATAAATAGTCGTCTCACCAGCCTCTCGAATTTGATGAGACAAAAAATAACTCCTCCTGTTCATTTGTCCTGAAGACTTTCCCATGGAAGAAAACATCCAGGAACGAAAAGGAGGTTATTATAACCAAACTCTGACACTGGATACTCCTTCCAGACATGTTGAATAAACACCTCCTTACAGAAAACTTCAACATATCAACAACGCTTTTTTTAAAAAAAATCCATTTATGTAGAGCAGCCACCATACAAAACCCTGTGAATGAGCTGTTTCTATAGTAAACAATAACGTATTAGAACAAGCGCATTAATATAAACCTGTGTTTTGCAGCTGCACTACTAAATAAAACGAATCAACACCTTCTGACCAATCAGAATCAAGAATTCAACAGCACTGTGGTGTAGAACTTGTATATCGTGTGTTAATTATGATTAGGATTATACTGGTATTCTGGCTGATGCTGTGGTGGTGGGTTTTTTTATGGCTCCAGTGACGCGAGTGATCTGTTGGGCCTGGTGGCGGAGCTGAAACACGCTCAGCGCAGACTGAGAGGACAGAACAGCAGCCTGCTGAGGAGCATATCTCAGTGCGAAGAAACCAACCTTCAGCTCATGATGGACGTTTCAGAGCTTCGCAGCAAACTAGCGAGGTGCTGCATCATTATCAGTGTTTTTCTCGCCCTTACTAAAGTAACAAACATCTCAGTGTTCCTTTTGTCTTGTGTGTCATGTGTTTAAACTCCTCAGCACCCAGCTGTGTGCAGGAAGAGCTCAGTCTCTGGCTGAGGAACTGGATGAAGCCCGACGAGCACTGAGAGAAAGCCAAGAGAAAACCAGCCGAGCTCAGGCTAACGGCCATTCACTGGTCTGTTACACTCCCAAGTCCAACAAACCTTTAAAATGTGTAGAACAATAATAACAATATTTTAATCCTTAATGAACAAATGGATCTATAACTCGATAAATATTTACAAATATACTGTACATGAATGAAGCAATTTTTAATATCTCTAACATTAAGGCAGCTAGCCGGCTAGGTAACTGCTAGTCAACTAGCGCAAATGTGTCACTGGTCGATATGAGTGGAATTTCAGGATCAGTGTCTCTATGTGCATAATCGTTTTTTAAGCATCCAAACCTGCCCAAATATAATGTTAACATAACAACCACGAGCCCTCCATCATTAACATTAAGTTTTAACATATAATATATATTATTTTGACAATAAAGTTTCACTTTATTGTCATTATGTAGAGTACAAGTACAGAGCCAATGAAATACAGTTTTCACATATCCCAGCTTTCTAGGAAGCTGGGGTCAGCCATGATACAGCACCCCTGGAGCAGATGTGGCTAAGGGCCTTGCTCAAGTTCCCAACAGCAGTAGCTTGGCAACACTGGGGCTTGAACCCCCAACCTTCCAAACAGTAACCCAAAGCCTTAACCATTCAGCCACCACTGCCTGGAAATGTACTTAAGCTAGTCGCATTGCTACGTACGGCTAGCTACTCCCCAAGGCTTCAATTGTTTTGTGATTATGTGGGAAATGGAATAATTTGTAAGTTAGGAAGAAGAAACGTGTTACTTTTAAGGAATGACATTTTAAAACCAGGCAAAATTATGCAATATACATCAATACAATCTTGTCTGTTATATATATATATATATATATATATATATATATATATATATATATATATATCTATATATATATATATATATATATATATATATATATATATATCTTTAAGGTTTTTTTTTTTTTTTTTTTTTTTTTTAGATTTATGTTTGTGTTTTTGCTCATTGTTGGGCTGCACTGTAATGTTTTTCCTCTTTCAGATGAAGGAGATTGAACATCTGAAGGCTCATATCAAACTCATCGAAGACATGGTACCCTGACTTATTTGATCAATAAACAGTTTAAAGATGGAATTATGTGAAGATTTTCAGTGTTTTTTTTTTTTTTGGTCTGCAGAATGAAAAGCTGCTGCTGGAGAGAAATGGTGCAGAAGATCGGCTAAACAAGCTCAGAAGAGCAAACACGGATGTCAGGGTGAGAACAAGCTGTTTCCCATTTACCACAGAGCTGTTCAGTTCTCAAATCTGATTGGTCAGAAGGTGTTGATTTAATTTTCTGTATAGAAAAATAATCACCTTCAAGGTGGCAACAGTACCTCCACTTCATTACCCTCACTCTGTTGTTGATTATTTTCCTATAACAGCAGATCCGCAAGCGTTTTATTCTGTACTTATTGTTTTGTCAATATTTAATGGCACTCTTTACTGTTTGTAGGAGGAACTGGAGGAACTGCGGGTGTTACTAGCAGTGAAAGAAAGGGAAATCACTAAGGTGAGCAGATACACACGAGGTCTTTATTGTGCTATGTGCAAAAGCATACTTTATAGTTAATAAGTTACATTAATAGCTCACATCATTCACCAGAGTATATCAGAGTCATTCACCAGTCTTACACACACACACACACATACACTTATTTTCATCCTGGACCTGTATTTTTCCCCATTTTCTCCTCAATTTGGTCACCCATCCCATGTTTCCTCCATGAATCCAGCCAATGAACTGCCACTCATACCGTGTAACACACTTGAAGGAAAGTGCTATCTACCGTCTTCTTCATACATGAGGTCACAGATGCCCATGATTGGCTAGTATTGCTGTGATTGACAGGAGAGAGTGAATATGCCCCTCCCACCCAGAGAGCACAGCCAATTTAAAGTCAAGTGCAATTTTATTGTCAATCCTCTATTCCAAGGTGCAACACAATGGTACACAAGACTACATAAAGTGGAAATGTACAATAGTGTGAGATGAGTGCAGGACAATAAATACGCAGAATGATGAACACACACACCCGGAAACAGAACAGAGATGTTTTGCACAATGGACTGTAAACTACAGTGTAGTAGTTTAGTGTAGTGTTTGGCTCTCTTGACTCTCGGACACGGATGGCTGTAGCCTTGTCATGATTCAAAACTGCAATCTCCTGATGATTAACGTTTTTCATCACTTGTTTTTTTGCATCACTTGTATAATGCTTTTATACATTATATCCATTTGCCTCATTAATCCATGTTGCACTGGATGTAGCTGCCAATATCGTCTGCTTTTCTGTTTTACCCCGCCTTAACCATCATTAAACCAACTACACACTCTCTCTCTCTCTCTCTCTCTCTCTCTCTCTCATCCTTCCAGTGTCACTTTTCTAAACTAGCAGGATTTTTCATGAACACTATTTCTGTGTCAATGCTCCTGCGAACAATTTCCGAATAAATTTTGTTTGTATCCAGCTTTATCACTGAGGCCCAATAAAACCTGAGCTGTTATGTGGTTAGTGTTTGTTACAGCTTGTTAACTAACCAGTTGTGTGTTTGATTACATTTTCAGAAAAACATCACACTGCAGAAGCTGAAGGAGACTTTTCTGGACTACAACAGAATCATTGATGTACTGAATTCACATTATACAATTCAAAATGTTAGAAATATATTTGGAAAAATAATTCCATAATGTTAAAATAATGTTTTGGTCAAATAGATTTTTTTTTTCGTCTTTCAGGGTCTGCAGAGTGATCTGGTGAGATTACAGGAGCACTCACAGCGAGCACTTTTGAGGTAAATTCCAGCAATTTGCCTACTTTAATGGGTGATTCCATATCTGCGGTGCCATTTGTGGCCCACTGATATTACATTTACAAATATGTACATATGTAAAGTTAAGACATTTTAAAACAAAGGTCAACTTTCCTACACAATAACCTACATACATGTTGCAGATTTATAATACAACCCTGTTACCTGTACACATTCTCCCCTATGAAATATTTGGGATATTCCGTAAGTCACATGTTCAGAATTTCCTGAAGATCATGGGAAGATGAAAATGAAGTTCTTTCATTCTAATTCAAATTATAGATTGAAAGTAAACTATTAATTAAAAAAAAAATTTAAATAAAAGGTCTTTGTGCCATTAGCATGGATGCTAGTTAACCACGTTTTTTGTATTTGCGAATTCCCTAACCCGATCCATTTAGAGCAAAATGCAAAAGAAACTTTAAATAAAAAAAAAAAAAAAAAATGGTTGTTGGCTGAGATGGGATAACACACTTTTTTTCTTTCAATGTTGTAAAGTTTAAGAGGGCTCAATAACACCCCAATCATGGAATCACCCATTTGACTGAAAATCCCAGGATTGTACACAATTATATTTAATGCCACCCTGAAGCACAGTTAATGCCCAGTTGGCGAGGTGTACATTTACACAGTCTGCTGCTCTACGGCAGGTTTGATAAATGTTCAGCAAGTCTGAAAAGTGCTGCTGCCCCAAACCATTTCTCCCTACACCGCGAGATCCAGGAGGCTGAGCCGGTAAACTTGGATACACACATCCAGCCTTTACTGTGCATGGTTTACATTTTACTCATGATGAGTGCCAGTTCCTGGTTTGAAGTGATGTTTATTCTTTTTGGTGTTAGAGGACATGTGTCAAGGAAAACAGTGGCTCAGTGTCTGAGCTTCAGCCGCCTTCATCTCCAAATCTATACAATTTCATCCACAAGATCAAGTCTGCAGAGTTGCGGGTGAGAAATTATGGCTTAATAAATAATAGCTATAGTAGTAGCTAGCCCACTGGGCAAGTGAAAATTCCAGTGTCCAGTGCCATGTTTTTTTTTGCCTGGAAACACAACTGACTAGGCCAGGGTTTCCCAACAGGGGGCTCTTGAACCCCTAAGGGGTTATAATGGCATTGCAGTTTTTTTTTACAAGTTAAAATTATAAGAAGAAAAATGTGAAATATATTACTGTTCACATAATACTTACATTTTTCAATTAACGTTAGCATACTTGTAGGGGTTCAGCTGACAAAAGTTGGCAACACCTGGCCTAGGCTGAAAAAAAAAAAAAAAAGGTAGCTAGCTTAAAGTGTGGTGAGTGAGCTAGCTAGCTACAAAGTGTTTGTTAATACAGACACAAACAAGGTTATGACGGCTTTATGATTTACTCTGCACTTTATTTTGCTCGGTTTTGTCAGTGTTTTCACAAACCCGTGTGTTACATGCTAATTAATCTGACTACTAAAAGCTAATGTGTGTGGTGCAGCAGGTGGTGGGATTCAGAACAAGTAGTGTGTGTTAATGGATCACCATCGAGGTGCGTTTTATGGAGCATGTTTTGTTTACACATATACTTTTGTAGTTTTTTCTCTGGTTGTTGACCAAGAGAAGAAGAAAATGCCGTTAACTGCTATCTTACTAAGAAAACTATGAATAAAACCAAAAAAACACAATTAGCCATGACTCCGTAATCTTGTTCTCAAGATCACACCAAATGTCCTGCTCAATGGCCTGGCAGTTTTGGGATTTAAACTCATACTCCATTACAAAATACTGAACTTTTTTGCATTTCAGGACACGTATACAGCTGAATCATTACAGAAAGCGTTCCTACAGGACCAGCAAGAGCAGACAAGCTCCAAAAAACAGCTACTGACAATGTAAGCAGCGTTTCCTGCATTATTCATGTGACTGCTTGGAAATG
This sequence comes from Pangasianodon hypophthalmus, assembly GCF_027358585.1. Taxonomy (NCBI): domain Eukaryota; kingdom Metazoa; phylum Chordata; class Actinopteri; order Siluriformes; family Pangasiidae; genus Pangasianodon; species Pangasianodon hypophthalmus. Next base: position 6,602,448 of record NC_069720.1, read on the forward strand.
TGACACAAAAAATGCTTGAATGCAAATTTAACTCTTGAGTCATAATGATTTGAATATAATCTCTGAAATGTAAAGAAACACAAAATAGAAGCTAGTTTCATATTGGAAATTAATTTTTGAAAGGATTTTTAGGATCAGTTCAATTTTAGTGTCTAAGTGTGTGTGTGTGTGTGTATTCTGCAGTCTGAGAGAGCTGGAGCAGCCACGGCCTCTGTGGGACCAGCATCCAGAGCGCAGGCAGTTGGAAACACACTGGCAGACACAAGAAGTGCACAAAGCTCCACCCATCACCTGGTGGAAAGCTCTAAGGGTGGAGGATGAGAGAAACTGGAACACCCGAGACCTCCAGAACCCCACCAGGGACACGCAGGAGAGGATCAGCGCGCTGGAGATCCAGCTGAAGGACGCACAGATGGAGGTGATGGAGAGAAAACACAGCATTAGTTTAGTACTTCATAGCAACAGCTTGTGTGTGTCAACATGTTCTGAATTCGGTGTATTCACAGCTCTGTGCTTAAAATATGATTATTTATTACTAAAGTCCAAGTGACCAAGTATTTCTATACCATTAAAACAATCTAGCTTAAAAAAAAATCAACAATTTAATAAACAACTAAAAAAAAAAAACACCTTTACTCTCATTAAGGACGACCAGGATTTATGAATATACATGAATATGTAAATTAGAAATGTCCTCCTTTCCATCCGTAAGAGCCTAATATCACTAACATTAGCAAACTTGGCTAGCTAGTTAGCAAACTGCTAGTAAGGTAGCACAAAACAGTTTTTGTTTCCCTCTATTAAAAAAAAAAAAAAAAACTACCATAACAAGCACCATGTACCCATCAAACATTAGCTATGCTGGTTTACTAGTTTAGTGTGCAGGTTCTGCAGCTAAAATAAGAGTTATTAGGTAATACTAATAATTTGCATATTGGTCATAATTGGTCCAAATCCCCGAAGTTTATTTTGTGACTGAGCCCCGCCCACAGAAGTACTGGGAAGGTCTGATTTTCCAAATATAAAGATGTGATTTTAGTGCTGTTATACAAATATGATCCAAATTTGATCTAAAATTTTTATTAGAATCAGCAGCCGTTGTAAAGAAGTTTATAATTTAATCACCACATTTGAGTTCAGAGTAACTTTATAAATTAGTATGGTGGTGTGGATATATGATATGATTGTGTTTTCCATCCCCATGCAAAAAAAAAAAAAATTAAATGGGACCAATATGATGTGGTACATCAGCAGCAGTTACAGGCTCACCGAAATTCCTAGCTTTTCTTTTTTTCTTTTTTTTTTTTAAACGTAAGTGTGTTTTTATGTTTAAAAGCAGATTTTTACCAGTGATTTCATTCTGAACTATTCTTAGTCACTTCCTATTAAGTTTATAAAACCACCTGGAGGGAAAACTGTCCAAAACCCATTCTGACGATGGTCGCATTAGGTCCAAAAGAGCAGAAAGGAGTTGGGAGAAGCCCGTGTCCGGGTGGAGAGGGTAGACGTGGCCGTGCAGACGGAGCAGGTTGAAGATGAACAGAAACGTGTCACTGCAGAGAAAGTTCTGGAGTCTCTCAGAAAAGTGGAGGAGGTGGTGACGAGAGCGCTGCAGACTGCTGAGATGCTGACTGAACGCGAGAAGAGGATGAAGGAAAGGATGGAGGCCATCAGCCACAAGGTGGAGGAAGCTCTGAGCAGAACAGCAGATACGGAGAACCAGCTGAGGGGACTGGAGGCTCGGGTTTCCTCCTGCTCAAAGGTATGTCCTCTGGTGTGATGTTCTTTCTCTAGGATTAGGATGTGGAACGGACATCTTGTGTACTTTTATTTATAATGAAATCACTCTTGTTTACTTTACATGCTCTTTACATCATTACTTAAGTAAAATCAGGTAAATAAGTATGGGGAAATTTACTACAATCTATAGTTTGAGCTTTGACTGGGCAAACCTAGCTAACATAAAATGAAGAAAACCCTTTTATAGTCAAGGAAACATAATATTAGCAACCACAAATGATATCAAACATGAAAAACAGCTGATGGGCTACTTTGCTTTCCACAAGTATCTGGGTGAAATTTTTTGAAAATAGAGATTTTAGGATAGGATATTTTAATTTTGTCTACCAAAAGGATGTTAAAAATGAATTTTGGGGTGTTCAACAGTCCAAAACACAATGCGAAATCATTTAAAAAGAACCAAAAAAAAGAAGCCATGGTTTTGCATCAAGCCTCTTGGTTTCCAGACCTGATCTGAAGGTTGATTGACATCTAGCAGAGTTCTAACAAAGATGTCGGGAAAAACATGGGTGATTCTCCCAGATTGCTTGGCTAGTAGTTATAACAGGACAACTGAGAGGATCTTGACGCTGTTCACAGGTTGGAGGCACCTATAAAGGTTGGGAAAACACGTTATTACAGAATATTAATATCACAAAGAAATAATATACAAACTCTTCATGGCAGAAACTAGCTATGTCCTGTACATTCCAAGATTTACATGCAATGATGAGTTCGTAAACTGACCCCAGATCAGCTGAGGAGACATTTTAGGTTTGTCAACAGACTCATGAGATGTTATGCTAGCAGACTTCATCTTGAGAGGTTTCAATGGGCAAGGCATACGCCAACGTCTGACATAGCTATGATATAAATATGTGATGTGTGAGAACATGTGGAGAACATGTGATGTACATGTGAGTCTTTATGAAGGCAAATGGTGATTCGTAGAAGCCAAGCCTCAACTTGTTGTTGAGGGTTTTTTTAAGCTATTTGTTTAAAATAGTTTAAATATGTTAAAAAATAGCTGCTTGCCAAATCAGCTTGCTAATTACAGTAACATTAGCTGATCAGATTAAGCTAACACTTAATATAAGGGTATTTTGTTATATTACTCAAAAATAAAATGTACTACTAACATGATAAAGTGCATTGACCATTGTATTTTTCACGTTGTCATGTAATAACTCAGAAATTGACAGCTAACTAAGGTAGTTACGGAGCCCCTAAGGGGACATGGTGATGGGGGAAAAAATGAGATTTGAGGAAAATTTATATTTCAATGTTTTTGCGTTCACGCGCAAAACTTTCATAAGTTTTAGAAAATTTTTATAAATTTTCCTCCCATCTCATTTTTTTTTTTCCATCACCATGTCCTCTTAAGGGCTCCATAGGTGGTCTTGTAAACCATAAAGATCAGAAATTAGTAAATGATCATCAGAATTGTCATATTAGCTATGACATGGTTCTGTAATATGAACCTCACTACAATTTTACTCCTTTTTAAGTTTAAAGGATGCCTTAAACATTATTTGGCTATTTTTTGTTACTTGTGGTGATAAAGGAACAGCTGTGATACCAGACAGACTAAATGGCTCATTAGTTGTTGGTATAAATTCCTTTTTTTAAATAATTTTGTTCATTTTGTTGTTTGTGTTGTCGTTATGATGTACAAATTTTTGCATCTGACAACTTGTAATTAAATAAATGCAAGCTTTAGAATCCCAAATCTATAATGCTTCTCAAATATATTTAAGTCTTCAGATATTTCGGCATATTCGGAGACGAGGTCAGTGGACGCCGGACATCATCCAGCGGTCTGCAGTAACATCTTCATCTCAGACCCTATGAACCCGAACACGACAAACGGTAATCACTACTCTGATTAATTCCAAAAAAAAATTCTTCCACACCAAGTCCTTTACTTCAGCTTTTATATTACATGTCTGGGCAGTAAAATTGTTTCTTCCTCTTCCTGGTTGATCCTCAGGGGCCTTGATGGCTTCCATTCAAACTCCTTTAAAAGCCAGCTTTTCCTCCCTCCATCCTGTCTGCAGTACACACACAGGGTAGAAACTTCTGTTTCTTCTCACACACTGTGTGTTTAATAGGAGCTGGCTGGTATGAAACATGGGTCACTTTAATCATTTTTTTCATGTGAAGATGTCAATGCAAAGAAAGTGATCAACTTGCGTGTCCTGACCATTCTTATCATGTGACCGTTCTTTTCCCTGTTCCATTCTGGTGCATTGAACAGCGTTGCATTTGCATGGCAAATGAGCAGGTAAATGAAGGATAACATGAATGTTCACTGGAGGCTTTTTCAGAGGCATGAACATCAGCAAGTTCTTGCAGGAGTTTGCTTCAGTTATGATGTGGGATTAATTATTATGGATTATTACAGATTATTAAAGATTAAGGAAGCTACACGCTAGATTTTTACCATTTTCATTTTAAACTTTTTTTCAAAATTGTAAATTTGATGCCAATAATTGTTAGTGTAGCTGTTTCTTGTGTTCCCTTTCCATTTTCTGGATCTTTTTATGGGCTGCTTTTATTAAAGTTGATTGCAAGATATTTGCATTTGTGTTCACTTAAAGAAAAAACACCTGCTGAGGGAACATATTGCACAAATCTTTTCTAAGAGAAGCTTAAAACACAGTTAACTTACAGGGCAAACATTAGCTCTATTCGGACAGCATTATATTCTCTAGATGATTTCTGTAATAACTTCAAACACTTTAAACACGTCTCCTCCATGTTGAAATCGTCATGTCTGGACGCTACACATGGTCATGTGGTATTTTCTATGCATTTGCGGTTTGAATATAGAAAACACTACTGGATTAGCTACAATGTTTACTTATTTGGCAGAATCCAATGTTGGACTATTCAAGACATGATTATTTATTTCTAGAAATCTAAACTTCACATGATATTGTAGATTTTGTGAAAAAAAAAAATGTGCTCCTTTCAATCAGCCTGTGTGATCACGCTCTTCTAATTTCTTGATTTATGAAGTGTCTAATATGAATACATACACTAGATTACTAAAAATGGCAAGTGGCAATAGAAAAAAAACTTTTCCCCCAACGCAAGAGGCAACATCTGCCTACAAAATTTTCAGCATGTCTCTCCAGATTGGATTAAAATGATCAGACTGCCACAGGGTTGGTCATAATAACAGTAGGTAATTTAGTCAGGGGAGGAGAGAGCAAAACAGTCATGACTGATCCAGATGGAAATAAAATTAGTGTAGAATCTGGAAATTGAGGGATTAACCTAATCCCTGAATAGAGACACTGGCATATAAAATATTTAGCCAAATTCTGCCTCGTAGCGATGCACCATGATAAGCTACAGCCAAAAAGACATTTGCAGTATTTCATTTTTGCCAGATGTGGATCTGGCACCTATGCAGCTTTTTTTCTTTTTATAAAACTCAAATTAAATAAATTAATAATTCATTCAAATTATCATTGTCACCTCCCTTCCAAAAACATCCATCTTATTTCCCTGATAATTAATTGGTAACTGTTCATCATAGTGTGCCTGTGTTATCAGTCTCACATGCTCATGTGTCGTGAATATGGTGAAACAAGGCAGCTGAATTTGTCATTTCATGAAGAAGTAAACAAGAACGATAGGGCAAGAACTAAAAAAGCAAGAGAGATATCATTTCTGGTTGTGAAACTTCATTCAACCCTGATAGAGTAAAACGTAACCTCGGAAAGAGAGAAATTACATGACTGCATTGTTGAATAATGCTACACAAGCTAAGAAAGTCTTTTGTATATCTGTATTTGTGTTGTGTATTGTTTGAAGGGCATAATGTACTTTTGTGAGCCTTGGAGTTCTGTGCAAAATGTTTGTTGTGAGGCTGAGTGCATATTGTGAAGCTTAAAGTGGAAATGTGCAGTTGGCTCCTCCAAGTCCTCCCACAGCATCACTGAAATTAGCCCTAGGTCTATATGACTGCATTCAACACTACAGTATTACTTGTTGTCTATATGTTGTTGTCTGTTTCTGGATCATCTCTCTTGGTGTTAAGGTACCTCGTGTTTTACTGGACATAATTCTACACTTTTAAACAACAAGGTTCTATTTAAGACCTTTACATTTCTATGAAGATCCCTACAACTGGAGTTTTCTCTTTCAGAAAAAGAACTGCCTTGTTTAAGAGAGTCTGATGCAAAGGAAACAGTCCTGGTTTTCGAGCCTGATGTCTACACAGACAGCAGGAGTGAAGTCTGTGAGTATCAATGAATCCAGCTAAAGAGCTGTTGAGTGGAGTCTTACAGTGTGTGTCTCTTGCTTGTCCTCATCTCTGATCTCACAGACTGGAGACAGATCCAGACTCTCTCGCCTAACTGGCTGAGCCGAGCCTGATTTATGAAGCAGAATCATTTCTCCAATCTTCTGTTTGTTTTATTGAAATATCAATGTCACTATGAACATATTCAGAGCAACAGCTCAGCCATCACATCCCTCCTCAGACCTAAAGGCATTAAAAAACACACATACACAGATCCATGGTGTGGGCCGTGTGATCAAGCGGCTCATGTAAATGGTTGCCAGGTTATTGTTGCCCGTAGATATGGAGAGAGAGAGAAAGAGAGAGAGCGAGATGAGGGAGTTGAAAAGAAATATGGAAAACTCAACCACCAATCATTTGTCTGAACCTGCTTCAGTACATCAGCGTAGAGAAGGCTGGCTATTTTAATGCTTTGTAACACTCGGTCATTTGCATGACTGACCAGTGAGATGCAAATAAACCCATGTGCCTCTTTGTAACCGCTTCCCTTCAAACAGGTGGCTGCTTTCCGCACGCAAGAGCCGAGCATAACGGCCGAGAGGTAAGAGCTCCACTCCATACCACAATTTTACACTTTTCTTTTCTCTGTTAATGAACAGAATGGCCTGGACTTTTTTGCTATAGGTGTCAGTTGATGCTTTGAATGTTTTACGGATAAGTAAGCTCTTGGTGGAATACAATTATTCATGGGTGATGGATGTTATGAGCCACCCCTACTGATCATAACTGATCAAGGGAAATTGCTGGAATTTTTTTTCTCTGACTAATCCTACTGAGCCTTGTGTAAGTTTTCACTCCCCCTTGAACTTTCCCACATTTTTGTAGTGATATAACCTAGAAGTGAAATGGACTTATTTGGGATTACATGTCATGAATCTACACAAAATAGCCCATCATAATGAATAAAAAAATTAATGAGATTTTTACCTTTTGATTTAAACAATATATCGAACATTTGTGAGTGTTTGGCTTATTGGTAGTCTTCAGTCTTTATGATGTTCTCTAACAAACTTCAGGTTCTTCCAGGAACCGGTGTATTTAATATCGAGATCACATGACACTTAACTTGCAAAACTGTGGACTCGATTCAACTAATAATGTCACTTCTGATTGCACCAGAACTAATTTAGGGGTTTTACAGCAATGAGGGTGAATACTTACAAAATCACAACTATTTATTTGTAAATAATTTAGCAAACTATAGATTTTTTTTATCCCATTATGTATAGATTCATAACATATAATCCTAATTAAGTGCATTTCAGTTCCACGCTACAAAATGTGGAAAAGTTCAAGGAGGATGAATACTTATGCAAACCACTGTATCAGGCACCAGTGTGCAAATTTATTATATTTACACAGGAGATATTAGTTTATTTCAAATCAGCACAGATATTTGAAATTCAGTTTGGAAAGAATCTGCATTGAATAAGCTAATGGATATATGCTGAACCGCAAAAACGTCCTGAGCATTTATTTATATTTACATATATATATATAAATAATTATTTTATATTATATAATAACAATAATTGTTTAACTATGTCAGACATTTTTAGCTATTTTACACTTCAATTCCACTATAGATATGCAAGTTCCCAAATGTCTTAATTTCACCATTTTGTCTACACAAACCATCACAGTATCTGAAACGTAGAAATTTTGAAGAAAGCTTTAAGCTCCGCCCACTTCACAATATACAACGTCATTATGATGTATGTGCCGATTTCCTTTATAAGACTTATAAACCACAGTAACTAGAGCAGAAAACATTAAAACACATCCTATTTAAAAGCACTTTTTCCAAAATTATTTTTTTTCTATATTCCAAAAGTGTCTACTTCTAGATGATCAACATTCATGAAATTTTACATGTTCATTCATAAATACTTTTCCCAAATTTCCCAAAATGTTCATCATTATTGGACTTGTAAGATTTTATACAGGGGTGGAAAATACTTTCTTATTGTACTTGAGTACTATTTTTGGAAGACTTGTACCTTCCTCAAGTATTATTGAGGTTGAATTCTCTTGCTCAGCTAAATTCCCATGAGCAAAAAAAAAAAAAAACATACTTTTTACTCCTTGCATTTCCTTGAAAGTCCTTCAGATTTAGATTTCTAACTTTTTTTTTGCTTTCTTAGTAAGACATTATTTTTGGAGTTACCGATTCCTACAGGGTGAGGTCTCATTTGCCTCCTGTAATGAAACATCCACCTTTAAAATTCACCATCAAATCTAAAGAACTATGTTGAGTTAACTTTAAGTTTGGTAAATTAGCTAGTTAAGGTTTGTAAACAAGCTTGTTGAAATAGCTAGACAGAAGTCATGTGTTCTCTGCTAGTGTGGCTTAGCATTCATTCTAACAGGGTTATTAAACATCAGCTAACCAGCAAGCCAAATTATGAGTTAGTCTAAGATAACAGAATATTTTCCTTATGACTCGATTATTTAGCGCACTAGCTAGTCATCAGGCATCATGAATTCGTGGTCAGTGCTATTCATCAGTTAAAAATATTTACTTTTTACTCTTGAATACATGACTGTTTTTAAATGTAGATACTTTTTGAGTGAAAGTCGAATAGATTTTTGGCTCCATGCGTCAAGTAAGATCCTGGCAACTGTAGAATACTTTTTAATTAAATATAGTTTCTCAGTACTATTCCCACCCCTGATTTAGTACTGAAAAATTATTATTATTATTATTATTAGTTTTAATAGTGGCCTGTGATGTTTTCTTGATAAAATAATGATGAAATAATTTTCAAACAAACTCTTGGTCACAGTCAAATAAGCATTTAAATTCTATCATCATCCAAAGAGTAGATTTTTCGTTTGCAAAAATTGCAAATTTACACATTTAATTAGACAAAGCCTCATTTGCATAAATAAATGCAGATTTTTTGGAAAATAGAGTGTCAGCAGGTGAAAATTGGTGGCAATATCTATAGTTTAAGCGAAAATTTGTCCTATTCACCTGTAGTGTCTCGTCGTAAAGAGGGAGCAGGGTATAAACAGGCATGCGATGGTACACAGGACACAGTCATTCTTCAGCTGCTAGTTTGCTGGAGTGTTGGGCGAGAGAGTGCACGGCAGTAGCTGCACAGAGAGGCACAAAAACCCTTCTCCTTAAATGGTCAAAGCTCCCAGGAGTTAAAGGGAGGCTGGGGGGGGGGGGGGGGGTGTAAAAGTCAGGGAAAGGAAAAGGGAGAAAGACTGGAGCGCTGGAGAAGGGGGGAAAAAAACAAGCTGGAGTAAGAAAGTAGAGAAGACGAAGGAAAGTTGAAGGAGCTTCTGCGATCTGTACAGGAATTTCAGGTACAGTCTGACTGCAGATTTTATTTATAATATGTTTGCACAAATACTTGGCCAGCTGAACTTTCTTAGAAATGTACACATGATTGATGATGTTTTTAATTTCTATCTTATGCCTGAAGTCATTTGTAAACCAGAGTGCTGTACTGAACAGTATTTTGAATGTAGTGTTGATTTTCTGTTCTTGCCAAAACTCGAGCTGCGTGCCAGTCCATTCCATGTTATAAATAAACAGTTTTACGGTGGGTTGAGATAGTGACTGTGTTTGCTCAGCTTGTCTCTGCTGGTTATTCATTTATGATGAAACCTTTGGTGATGCTCACCTGCCATCATTTTAGCATCTCAGCTCAGCTGAGCTGGTCACCACTTCCTCATTGTGCTTTGTACAACCAAATTTTAAACAAATCTGCTGAGCCGGTGCGGCTTACATAACCAGCGGAGACAGAGAGGAGGCCAGGCGCTCACTTTCTCATGAAGCCTCGGCGAGAGCTTCAGCGAGAGCTTCTCCGAGGACCCCATGGGACCCAGCAGCCACATGACCCTCTTCATCCACTCCAGATTTATTTTTTTCTGAGAGCGGAACTTTTTCTGCGCGGGGATGGGCGAAGGCGTGCTAAAAATAGCTCTGGTCAATGAGAAGATCGTCCCCGTTAACCAGAGAGAGAGACGGAGAGCTGCAGCAAAAGGCGCAGATGTGATTTGATTACATTGTGAGTCAACATGCTGCTGTCTGTGAACTCTACACTCCTGAAATGCTGTTTAGCATCTTTACAGCAAGTTTCTGGTACAGCCATAAAATATGTATTTGGGAATAAAATAAGAAGCTTAATCCTGGAAGACGTACAGTAATTGAATAAAATGAGTTGGATGGACCAATAAACCTGCCATCCCTGAAAAGTAATAACGAGTGGTCCTGGGATGGGGGAGTAAAAACCTCAGTAAACAGTAAACACACATAGAACGTTTTATGTAGTTCTTTCACTATTGTGTGATCTTTTTTTTCTGTCAAAATTTTCATGCATCCCTAGTAAATAAAGTTAACTGATAGCTAACATTAGACAAGTGTAGGGTTAAAAGTCAAACATACATTTATAGATTTTTTCACATTAATGAACACAAAAAAAGGTCCTCCATTTACCTTGACAGAAAGCGAAGGCACCACATCAGCACATCCTTCAAGCAGGAAACTCATGTCACGATGAGAGCACAGGCCAAAAGATAAGGGGAAGGGGTGGAGCTTAAAGAGTGTTGGTTAATATCAGAAAGTTTGAAAAACCTACGCAGTTTTTTCATATTTTGATTGGCTCATCGGCTGTTATTATGGAGATATTTGAGCATATTTGTCAGCAACCAGTTAAAATACAGAGCTGTTGCGTGAAGGTCGGCATGTCTGGCCCAAAATCTCCTCTGTCTGAGATGATGGGATCAAAATGAAGCAGAAGGGTCACATGGTTGGGTGTAGAACCTACCCCAACATTAGAACAAGGAGTACAATATTGCTTTTTTGCAAGACTTTATTTTCTCCTTAGTTAATTTGTAAATAAAGCCAGAATTCTACTCTAATGATGCTAAACTATTTGAAGCAATCCAGCAACCTAAACACAACACTGTGCTCACTATAACTACCTCGCTAATTAGCTTAGATAATGTTTCCTTTCCAGCTGCTCTAAGTATCTAGCCATGTTTCTTTATAAGCTAGCTGAGGTTGGACTACAATGTTTTGTATTTGATTCTTTAGCAAGCTAGCGAACACTTGGCTACAACTAAATTGAATCCTAGTTTACTCCATTATAAATAGCATCTGCCAAAGAGTTTTAGCTTTATTTGTTAGTATGTGCATTTTACATCTCTTCTAGTCTTAAAAATCACAATAAATACTTAATTTAATGGAAAATAGCTTGTCTTATGGCTCACTCACAATACTAGTTCCAGTCATAATGCTAATTCATGCAGTTATCAGCCAATTATAAGACCCCATTGGGTTCCACTCCTGTCAGCCAAGAACAGGAATCTGAGGCTATCATGGGCACAGACTCACTCAAAATGGATGGCTGAAGACTGGAAAAAGACCAGGTGATCTTCAATTGTCCATTTTGAGTGAGTGTGCGCATGATAGCCTCAGATTCCTGTTCTTGGCTGACAGGAGTGGAACCCAGTGTGATCTTCTGCTGTTGTAGCCCATCCACCTCAAGGTTCAATGTTCTGTGCATGCTGAGATGCTTTTCTGCTCACCATGGTTGTAAAGAGTGCTTATCTGAGTTACTACAGACTTTCTGGCAGCTCAGACCAGTCTGGTCATTGTCTTCTGATCTCTCTCATCAACAAGGTGTTTCAACCTGCAGACCCTCTGCTCACAGAACAGTTTTTGTTTTTGTTTTTTGGAAACCATTCTGTGTAAACTCTAGAGATTGTTGTGTGTGAAAATCCCAAGAGAGCAGCAGTTTCTGAAATACTCAAACCAGCCCATCTGGCACCAACAACCATGCTACGGTTTAAGACATCGAGGTCACATTTCTCCCCGTCATGATGTTTGATGTGAACATTAACTGAAGATGATTGAGCTGTATCTGCATGAGTTTATGCGTTGTGCTTCTGCCACATGAATGGCTGATTGGATAACTGCATAAATGAGCAGGTGTACAGGTGTTCCGATTAAAGTGGACAGTGAGTGTAAATGGTAGTTCTAGTTGTAATGCTAATGTGAGCGCTAGTTCCAGTCATAACACTAATGTAAATGGTACTTCTAGTCATAATGTGGGCACTAGGTCCAGTCATAACACTAATTTGAATGCTAGTTCTAGTCATAATCATAGTGATCTCTAGTTCCGGTCATAAAATGCTAATGTAAGTGCTAGTTCCAGTTATAAAACACTAATTTTGGCACTAGTCCCAGTCATAAGACTAGTGAGAATACTCATTGTAGTCATGATGCAAATGTGAGCACTAGTTCCAGTCCTAACAGTAGTGTAAATGCTAGTGCTAGTCATAAAACTAATGTAAATGATAGTACCAGTCATTATGCTAATGTGAATCAATTCATAACCTCTTTTCCTAGTTCATACCATATATAATTAATTCTATTATATCTGCATCTTCTCAGAAACTGGAGAGTCATGAGTTATTAAAGTGCTGGAAGGAATTGACAAACCCACCATTACCAAAGTTATTATGTTTATTATAGAGTACTGTATTTAGTTATTAAAATGTTTGCGTGGTCATTTGAATGGCATTCAATCCAAAAATCAATAACTCCAAAACATGTAGGTGTATTGATATCATCATCTTGGACCTAATCTTTATTTGAAAGTTTTACAATAAAAATAATAAAAATAAAATTAATAAAAAGCTCTGACTGTTCAAAGAAGACATTTTTGACATTTAATACCGTACACTCTTTTATGGAAGCCTTCTTTTGATGGTTAATGGTTCTAGGATCTTTTCCTTAAAAGAAAATAATGTCGTAGGGTGATAGATTGAACCTAAGATTGTATCTTGGCTTTTGTGGAGCTTCCAGTTGCTTCTCGCTGGTCTCTGGCTTTGTTCTTGTATCTACTTTGACTCCAGATTAGCAACAGCTCCTAAACAAAAAGAACAGGAATGTTTTTGGACACGAGTGTTTTGAAGATCCCAGTGGAACCCAAAAGCCTCTGTGTTTCAGGGCATATCCCAGGACACAGAGGATACAACTCGAACTCTGAATGACTCGTCTGAAGCAGTGGTGAAGTGTGAAAGCTCTCTTCTCTCAGAATCTTCTTCTTCTTCAGGTACTGCACATTATCATATTCTCAGAAATTGTGTCCACTTGTTTCAGTATAATGTCTGCTTTGGTTTACTGACGTATGCTAAACGGAATAAAACCATAAAGTCTGCAGGGAAATGGGCTGATCTTAATGTTGGTTCCTGTCTGTTTAGATCATCTTCCTGTGGGACTGGTTAACGAACAAAACCCACCAGTGCAGAACTGCAGTGAGAGAGGATCTGCTGCTGCTCACGGTCCTGTACCGGAAACTTCCCCGAGCGCTGCCTGCGAGGAGGGAACGCGCCATGACACACAGGAGAATGGAGCCGGGTCAGTGTTTACATTCTCCCAGTTCTTGCAGGATGAGTCGTGTGTGTGTTTATGTAAAATTCCCTCGCAAAGAGGTGAGATTGTGCAGAAACGCCAGAGTTTACATTGTCACCCACCGAAGCTCCGATTAATTACTAGGGGCTCTCTACAAGTTCCTGCTAAAATCCCTAGTGCTTTTAGTTTGGAATGAAAGGCCCATGTGTCACATTGACCAAGGACATGTTTTTGTTGCTTAGGTAATACAACAGGATACGTTCTCCGCTGTTATTATGCACAATGATGAATTGCTCCTAGTACGGTCTGTTTAGTATTTATAAAGGCCAATATTTTCCTCCTGGTTCTACTTCAGGTCAGAGGAATCAGATGGCACTGACTACTCTCTAATAAAGTCTGAAGAAAGGAAGAACAGTGGAGTTTTACTAGAAGAAGCTGATCGTGCTCAAACCTTCAAGCTAGAGGAGAACAAATATCCCAACTATAAGCAGGACAGAACAGGAAGGAGCCAAGATTCAGCAAGTTCTGGAAGTTCAGAATCAGGACTGAGTACCACGTGTGAAGTCTTTGAGTGTGTGGAGAAAGTGTGCTCTCCAGAACCGGAGCACTGTAACCAAACTTTCCAAACCCCCAACTTGCATTTATGTGAAAGTGCATTGAAGAGCAGCAGACATTGGCAAGAAGAATCAGGAACCAGTGACAGAAGCCAAGAGGAGACAAACCAGGACATAAAATATTCAACAACAAAGTGGACGTGCTGCACACCAGAATCAGAGAACAGACAAAGTTCTGATGCATATGAAGCTGGAAGTGTTCACATCTGTCAGATACAGACTGCAGAACCAGCTGGAACACTAAAGGTAAGAATTTGTATGTTGTATTCTTAAGTCGGCTGACTTTTTTTGGTATTAATCACACAGCCATTGAGTTAAAGCTTAGGTGTGAATAATTACCTCCTCTGCTGCTTATTGGGTCGGGGATCTCGCACCCTGATGAACATTTTTTTCAGCTGAAAAATGTAGGCTGTGATTTTAAATGCAATATCCAATTTTAAATGAAGGCTTTTTACATTTATACTCTACAAGAGCACCTTGGATATTAATGTTTGTCCCAAAACAGTCTGTGTTTATCTTAACTGTCTTGCACAAAGTTTTCCAAAAAGTTGCACAGGGCTTTCCCATTTCTCTCTGTTTGTAATTAAACTAATTGAACATTTTGCTTGATTTTCCACTACATGCACTGGCCCAAACCTGCCCCAAGAGATATTTGTGGCATTCTAGTTCATTTTGCATCATTTTGGGTTTCTGCCATTGTCCAGTCCAACATAAAAGTTAACTTAAATGAACATAATCCCTTTAAGATTGTCTGATTGGTTGTTTGATTAACCAACTCGGATTAACTACAATCAAATTACAACCAAGATATAAATTCATTAAAATATTTTTTTAAAAGTCTAAATGATGCTGAGTTTTAAATTTCGTAACAAAATTGTTAAACTTGTGCTGATTGTTGGCAAAAATTTGAAATGAAATGAGGTCAGAACAGCATGGTCAGTGTAGATTTGAACATTAGAGCTTAAGGATTCTTTGGTTGTGCAGCAGTTAAGGCTCTAGACTACTGATCAGAGGGTTGTGAGCTCAAATACTGGTACCACAAAGCTGTCACTAAGCCTCTTAACCCTCATAAATGTGTCGGGCAAATTAATAAATGTAAAATGATCTGTGTACAGTATTTCCTAACAGAGGGGAGTGAAATGTAGAGTATTTATCTAACAGTATTTCCCTGTTAGAGATGGTTACAAGTAGAACCCTTACTTACAATCTAGCAACCCTTAATTAGTGAAAAAATCCCTGAAGAATCTTTTTTGTCTAAAAGTGTAGCTGTGTGTTGCGGTATGTATAACCAATTGGCAATGAACATTGCTGCTAGCTACCCAGGTTCTATTGGTTTCTGTTGGTGCCAGCTTGGTACCAAAAAAATAGGATCCAATTGGACTCTTTGGTACTGGATCAGTGAGAGATCAACCAAATGGACCTCTGCTGATTGTGAGAAATCACACAACTTCTTAGATACTTTTCAGCTTGCAATTGATTGTCAGTATCTGATGATGCAAAATGGCCTGAATGATGACAGGTCAAAAAAAATTCCACATGCCATTTGAACTAGCAGATTTTTAAAACTCTGCAGTAATATCAGGATAATGGATGCTTATGAAGTCTTGTAAACTATAATACAATTTTAAATCACCTTCTGGGAAGTTGTTAGAAGAAAAAGAAAGTAAACCAAAGGATACAAGCTAATTCTGATTAACCTGCAGATTTATATGACCACTGCAGCCAGCAGAGCACCACAATGCCATGATTGTAGTTAAATGTAAATAAATTCCTGTAATGTGATCATATCACTGTTCGTTGCAAGCATGATAAATGGCAAAAATATTTTTAGAAAATATTTGCATCAGTGTATGTTATGTCTGAGGATTATCTGTTGAGTAAATGACCTCCAGCTGCACTTTGGTAAGAAAGTATAGCAGATATGGGATTGCATTCCAGCTGTCCTGTGGTCATGATAATCTCTGTTTGAAAGGTGATGGTGTTGAATGGTGTGATGCCCCACAGGCTTGGACGTTCCTGTTTCTGATTCGATAATCATAATCTGATTCTTCTTCCTTTTAAGGGCTACCAGCTCAGAAGTTTCAGCAGATGTGATTAAGAAAAATGAAGGCATCTGTCTAGTTAATAAAGAACAGAGAAGGTCAGGAAGGTGTAGGTCAGTGCTACTCTGCAGAAAAAAACAAGTAGTAGACATGACGACAATATCAAAACTAAAAAAAAAAAAAAATGAGAAAGCTGAGTGTGCTTCAGGCTCTATCTTTCATTTAAAAAAGCCAGGCATTGTTGTTATTTTAGGTCTATTTGGATATTTGGAAGATTTAGAAATGACAGACTGGGGGAAAAATGCCAGCATTTTGATTTTAATTGCTGTAGGATCATGGAGTGGATTTTTTCACTTATGTTCTGAACTGCTATTACTTGAATGCTCTGTAAGGACCTAAATTCCTTTTCCTATAAATTCTCCAAAGGATTTCTGCAATAGGAAGTTGATTTACGTGTATATCTTTCTAAAAAAAGGTCTCGCTCCTCCTCTCTCGGTTTCTCTCCCTATCTTTCCGTCTCTAAGTACACAGAAACAGTGCGTCTCTTTTTTGTTTGGATTAACAGGGACCCAAAGATAGCTTTTGTAGCACTCAGATGAAATGAAAATAGATGTAATGGATTCAGGAATTCATTCCTTTGGGAGTTTGAAGTAGTCTCCCAATTTGGCTTTCATTCTTCTAGCTCCAACTTCGAGAAAATTCTCACAAAGTTGTTTTATGTGGAACGCTCTAACTGAGATACATGATTAAAACATTTATGGCTTTATAAACATGGGATTCGAGTGCTGGAACTCCTGCATTGGGAATGCTTGTTTTGGGATCTTTTTGTTGGTAAGGACGTATCTGAGATCAGCATCAGTTTTGCATGAGAAACCATTTCCTCTCTGGTTCCTCTGGTAGATGCAGAACGATGGATCTTGGGGATAAGGGAAAAATGCGAAGGCTGCCAGTATTCCACAGATAAACACATCATGCCCTCTTACTTAAAACCATGCAGGATCCTGATTAAATGTTTGGTTTGTATATCTGTGCGATGTGATGTCATCTTGCAGAAAGAAATCTCTGCTGAATGTGGAGCAGCAGGATCTCCAGCTAAACCAGCTTCACCGAGATCTTTTCATCTCGCAGTACCAGAGTGTCCCACACCTTTCTTTTTCCCTCACACTCGCTCTCGACCTCCAGCCGCCCCCGCCATGCCCACCCTGCCTGAAGAGGAAGAAGATTCTCCTGAGGAGATCGACAGCTCCTCCAGCTCCCCGTCCTCTGTAAGTCCCTCTCAAGATCTTGCAGAGTTTTTACATTATTATTTACCTCTTGTATAAGCTAATGTAGAGCTGAAATCTCCTGCTGCTTGGTGGATGGAAAAAATGAGTCATGGTTAATCTGCAAGCTTCATTTAGCTCTGTTTTTTTTTTTTTTTTTTTTTTTTTTTTTTTTTTTGAATAAGTACGAGTTGCTATGGCTTGTTACCTTTTCATTTTTTAAATATTTTCCTTTTCTGTCATTAGCTGCTGATTATAATGAGCTAAAAGACATAATCTGGCCTCTTCTATCAAACTGGATACGAAGGAATTTATTTGTAAATCATTCACAGGAGCATTTACACGAGAAATACCATCGTGAATGTTTGGAAAAAGCGTGTAACCTACGTTTGCGCTCGAGTTTGCACATATATACAGAGACTCTCCAATGTGAACCTTGATTGATCAGCTTCAAATAGTATAATTGAGTTGCTGCGATTTTATATACGGATTATGCTGTCAAGTTTAAATCGCTTATTTAGATTTAAGATTTTTATTTGTCACGTACTTGGTTATATACAGTATATAACTTGCGGTGAAATGAGAACCTGGCCTACTCCTCTTTAGACTGTGAGAACTGAATAAGAAATATGAAATACAGTACTGTACTGTGCAAAAGTCTTAGGCACATGCAAAGAAATGCTGTAGAGCAAAGATGCCTTCAAAAATAATGAAATTAAATGTTTCTACATTTAAAAAAAATACTATAAAGAGCAGTAAACAGTAATAAATGGAAAAAAGGTCAATATTTGGTGTGATGATCCTTCGCTTTAGGAAAAAATAGTAGTCTCAGGTATAATTTGTACAGTTTTATAAGGAAATGAGCTGTAAGTGTTACTGAGCATCTTGCAGAAGCAGACAGTTCTTCTGGAGACTTTGACTGTCGACTCGCTTCTTATTTTTGCAGCATTTTTACATTTTTCTGTAACATTTAATTTTGTGCTGGAAAACTGATGTTTGGAATCTAAAATGCGTTTGTACTGAATGAATAATGTAGAAGTCATAGACTTTTGCCCAAGACTTTTGCACAGTACTGTATATGTACAGGGAATATGAAATATATGTACAGGGAATATGAAATATATGTACAGGGAATATGAACTATATGTACAGGGAATATGAAATATATGTACAGGGAATATGAAATATATGTACAGGGAATATGAACTATATGTACAGGGAATATGAACTATATGTACAGGGAATATGAACTATATGTACAGAGAATATGAAATATATACCGTAATGTGCAAAAAGGGGTGTACAAAATATGCAAGTATGTTTCGTGTAGTAACAATTTATCATTTACACACACCTTTAATTTTGTGAAATTCAGTGAGTACACATCAATGCCATGAACGAAAGAAAGCTATCCAAAACCAATCCAAAAATCAGGACAAATAAGACTAGCAGTTCAGTTGGGAAAAAAGTAATGGCACCCTGTAAAAGAAGGACGCATTTTATGAGCATGTGTCTATAGTAGCCGACTCGCTGCAATGGCTAAGCTGTATTACTGGAAGATTTAGTACACGCCATGCTTAAGAGGTGCGCTTTCACTGTTTTGTCATCATTTTGTTCTGCTCTTTGCCTTTTAAGGAGTTTTGTGGGCATGGCTGAATGTAAATCAGTGGTACCATGAGCATGCTTGGTAATTTATGCTTCATTGGCATTTATCATTGTACGCATGTGATTTATGAAGAAAATCTCAATTTTTGTAAATCTGGCAGGAAATTTGTAGTTTAGCTTGGCCACAAAAAGCATTTACACACAACTTTATCATTTATCAGTCTTTTAGTAAATGACTGATAACTCTCTGGAAGGGAAAAGTGCCAGAAATGTAGTATTTTACTTTAGTAATGAATAAAAAGTTAGCAAACAAGTAAAGCAAAATGCAGCACAACATGCAGCAAAATTTAATAAAGAATAGATTTTGCTTTAGATTTTTTTTCCCCAGATAATGAAGTGTTAGGGGTAAACCTGTAGAAAGCCTTTTACACATGGATGTGTTATTGTTCAGCTTTATAAGCCTCCCACAAATGATGGATAAGCTGTCAAGAAGCTGTGTTATGTGTATTAACAGGAACTTGATCTGAATGAGCTGCATCACTTGTGTTTTTGGCCCATTCTTTTACCCCAGAGAGTACTTTCAGTCATTTCCATTACCCAAATCTCCACACCGAATTCTTTACCTGTTCATCCTGGAACTTCTGGCTGATTTTATGAGCCTCATAAAATCTTGCTTCCGATCAGACTACGTGCGTCTGTCTCATTGTCTCTGTATCCCAGAAAAAATACAGGCTCGACTGTTCCTCTTCAGAAAACACGCATTGCTGTGTTACAGTTTCATTAAAGCCACTGCGTTATTCTTTAAAGAACAGAAACATCCCACACAGATACTTATAAAGTTCAGGACTCAGATTCAGGATTCGGATTCGGATTCAGGATTCCACTCCAGAACTATATTAAACTCACAAAATCTAATCTCTGACTTTAAGGCAGAAACAAATAAAAGTGGCTCTCCTCTCTATGTGATGGCAGAATTATACTGGCTGTTGGGAGGTCGTGTTTCAAACCTACTGTGTTGTGATAGAGATCTCTACAATAGTAATTATCAGAGAATTTAAAAATACAACAGACCTTGTATAGCGAATGTTGAACTTTCTTGTGAAGGAATGTTGTTTTGAACTCACTGAAGCAGAAAGGAAATAAGTGTAGATGGTCGCAAACCTTCTGATCAAAGCAGATGTGAGCTGGTTTTCTCATGAGACAAATCTGTGTTTGTGTGTTTTGTCTAATGGGAATTACGTTTTTGTTCTTCTGTGGAAGTTCTAGAGAAGTTCTCCCGAGTGGCACAACAGAATTGTGCTTGTCCTGTTGTTGGGGATCACAAGTTAAAATCCCACCAATGCCAAGGACATCCGTGGCCAAAAGAACGAAATTGGCAATGCTGTCTGGATAGGAGGGATGGCATACTCTCTTTCCTGTCAGTAAGAGCGACACTAGCCAATTGTGGCCGTCTGTGAAGTTGTGTATGTGGAAGAGGGCAAATAGCGCTTTCCTCCATGTTACACTGCCCTGTGATGCAGCATGAGCAGCAGTTGCTGAGGTTGGCTTCATGTGTCTGAGGAAGCATGTGCTTGCTCCACCATCCCCAGTTGGTAGCTGTCATGTGAAAGGGAAGAGTTGGCTAGTGGGTGGGAATTGGAAAGTGAGCAGACTGGGGAGAAAATGAGAAAAAAATTCTCCATTTCTGCAACTTCTTCTGCACCTTCTTCTGCACTTCTGCTGCTTTCTGAAACTGCTACCAGTTACCCAAGTTTTTATTTTTTTTGTATTTTGTATAATTCTTTAAAAGTGGTGTGTGCACTCCAGAGCTGTAAAAATGCTGAATTTTTTGATGTACATTGTTGTGCACAGCCTTAAAGCAAGTGGCTGGTCATGCAAACCATATTAGAAAGAAGTGAAACTGGCAGAAGAGTTCACGGTCATGCCTTTTAACCATTTCTAGATACATTCATTGCTGTGGAACTTTCACAAAACACGTTAGTTGCTGTTAAACTGTATAGCTTGTGTTATGGCAGCTATAAATAGTCATTCCCTCACTAGTCTTTCTTTTTTCTCTCTCTCAAAGTTAATAAGACAAAAATGGCAGCTTATGTTACCAAAAAGCCAGAAAGCTCCTCTGTCCTGAAGACTTTCCCTTGACCGAAATCTGACTGTTACAGACTGTTACACTGACACTAGAGACTCCTTCCATAAATGTTAAAAATGTCAACAATTTGTCAAGTAGTAACATGGTTTTTATCTGCTTAGCCTTAAAATGTGTAGCTTGTATGCCATACACATCCCTATGAATGAGCTGTTACTATAGAAAAGGTAATACATTAGACTGAGCACATTAATATAAACCCGTCATCTGAATTACAGCCGGAACTACTGGCCAAGCCATGCTTTCTGACTCAACATTTTGTTGATTAGTGTGTATTAGATTAAGTGTGATTTTTGCGCTTTTCAGGTTATGCCAGCTGAATCCAAGCTAGTGAATGTAACCCTATCACCTCCTGCTATCGTCCTGCCGAGACAAGTCAACAAGCAGGAACCAAGGCCTCTGGAGAAAGCTAGGTTTGCTTGATTTATTCCTCAGGCTGGAGTCTGACACTTTATTCCACCAACTTGCAGCTATAAAATATATATATATATTTTGTTTGGTTGGTTTTTTTGTCTCAGACCGCACAGCCCGAGACCCCGGCTCTCGAGGAATGCCAGCTCCTCTGGGCCAATCACTACAGTAGGTACGTTACTCAAGCTTAATCCCAGAGTTTGTCACATGTTGAATATGTGGTTTTATTTCTTGTAACTCACGAACAGTCTGATTACAGAAACTAGAACTCCCAGTCCGAATGCATTTTCGGATTGAGTTACAACTCCAGCACGTACAGATTTGGAACAGGCCCTTGTAATTGTCTATATTTGGTCATTATAGAAGTAGGAAACATGAGAGTCCAGTTCTGAGGCTATTTTGGGAAAACAAATGCAAGGGACTGAGATGATGCTCTGATTAGTTTCCTTTGGTGTAATGCTCTAGGAAAAGGTGATGCAGACAATGCTTGTATCTGCGTTCCTGTGTGTGTGTGTGTGAGACAGATAATGATGGTCATGTGATAGACCTGGTGAAAGATGAACTTCCAGAGATGCAGCTGTCTGAGGAGGATCGGCAGAAAAACCTGGAGCTGCTGGAGGAGGCAAAGAAAGTGAGCGATCGCTTCCTGACCCGTAGGGGACGTCGGTCTAGGTGTAGCCTCACAGAGTCTCCTACAGGTAACGGTAACGACCACACAACTAGCTTCAGACGTCAGCCCTCAACGTGGCCATAGGATTACAGTATGGCTGGGTGATAGGAATACAACACTCAGGGCATGCTGTTATAGGAACATAATCAAATATAAGGTGGTGCGATGAAGCAAAATGCAAAGCAGGCTAACTGTTGTCACTCCAAAGTTGATTATTTTCCACTAACAGCACACCCTGAAGTGTTTTATTCCTCTTATAACACAGCAATTTACCTACGACCTACATATTGTACTTTTATACTTCCATTTAATGTTGTGAAACTGCCACAAAACAAATGAATTCCTGTTCTCACTTATTTTATAGCAGCTATAAACAGTCATTCCCTCACCAGTCTCTCTCTTTTTAATTCTCTTGAATTTAATAAAACAACAAAAACACAACTTGCCATGTTGGCGAGAAACCTTAAAATGTAACCTCTTTCCTGAAGACTTTCCTGTGGCAGAAAAGGTACTGACTGTTCCAAAGCGCTGACACTACAGACTCCTTCCATAAATATTAAATAAACGTTTACTCACAGTGAACTTCGACATATCAACAAAAATTACACAGATGTTAATCTGTTTATATGCAACGTCCACCATAGAGCTCCTCCTGAGCGAGCTGTTACTATAGAAACGATGGAATACATTATTATAAACTTTTGATTTGTTTTGAAGTTGCATTACTGTTGCAGAAAATTAATCAACACCTTCTGACCAATCATATCTTGTCCAAGAGCAATGCTGAATTCTCTAATCTAATATGGATATTACTATTAATTAAGACACAATTCACTTTTCTGAGAGCAACAGGGTCACAAGTAGGTGATTGATAAAATTCGACACACAACTGCATTTCTACTTCTTTCCATTATTTAACTTTGGGGCAGTGGTAGCTCAGTGGTTAAGACACTGGACTACTGACCAGAAGGTCATGAGTCCCAGCACTGCCACTGCTGCCACTTCAAGTCTACTCAGCATACATCGGTTTCCATTTCAGCTCTCTCCCCCAACCCAACTCCAGGCTCCTCTCCTGTACCCTCCAGAAGCAGCTCTATTTCTGCACCACCACAAATGGGTACAGATGCTATACACTACCACTAGCTAGATGAAATTGATTTTATATATTTAATACATTGTGCCAATCATTTTGTTTCTTCTGCTTTTTTTTTTTTTTTTTTTTTTTTTTTGGTACCTTCATCTCCAGAAGTCCAAGCAAATCCTCCTTCAAGCCCATCCATAAGTCAGGTTGGTTGTCTAGAATTCACAGTCGTTACAACAAGGCTATATACCACTCCATCTAAAGAGGGCCTTTGTTGATTTGCTGTTATAATAATAATGATCGTTTGTGTGGGCAGAGGTTGGAAGTGCCTGCAGTGCGTGACCATGGCGAAGCAAATAAACCTGAGCAGGAGGTGAGTCTAGCTTCTTCTCACATATCACTGTACTATTATTTCTTTATTATTCAAATATATTAACTCTGTTAGCATGCAAGAGAGACTCTGTTTGTCCAATCACATACATTTATGTAAATTATTTAGTTGAAGGCAGCTCTTCGGAGGAGAGAATAGCTGCATGGCTAATGACAGTAGCAAGTTTTTTGATAGATATGTACTTGTATGTACCTCCTCTAGTCTGATTAGTGAACTGACAATATGGCTTGTTTTAAAAAAAAAAAAAAAAAAAAAAAAAAAAAAAAGGCAGAATGTTTGAAGTCAAATAGACAGAAGTTTGAGTTTATTCGCTGCTTCAAGTTCTTATCTGTTCATGTTGCCACTTTTGACTTGTGCCACGGACACTGAAGTGCCACCGGTGAAACAAAATACGCAACCATTTCATATTAAAATGGAACTGTTGCCACCATTCAGTCCTGCTATATCTATAAGCAAGGAATTTTATGTAACCTGATGTAAATTTACAAATGTTAGTTAGCTGTTAGAACTCAACATAGAAACTTCAAGGTTTCTTGCAGAGAGATGGATTTGAGGTTCAAGATGACACCCTATGTAACTGTGTATTAATTCAGTGGTTCTACTGTATGTTTTTTGTTCCAAGGCCCAGTTAATGTAAATTTCTGAAAATGTCTTAAAATTAGTTATGAGCCATATAAATAATATGTAAGTAAGTGTTAGTGTTGAAATGGACCAGAATGCATTTTGTCCATTACTGTTAAACCAAATTCAACCATGTTTCTCTCCCCTGTAGACTCTGAAGAAACTTGTAGAATGGAAACCGCCTGAGAAGCGCAAGGTTTCCTCTGGCACACTCACCCCTCGCAACACTGCCTCTGCTCCAGCCAAGGAACTCACCACATCGCCAAACGATGGCGCAGAGCCATGTGTCTCCACGGACAGGGGAAAAAAGCCAACTCCAGTTCCAACGGTCCAGAAACCAGATAGCCAGACTCCAGCAACTGGAGTGGCCAAGCCAGTACCGCGGCCAGCCATGCAGCAAGCTCCGTGCACAGCTGAGATCAAGACCATCGGGGCCTTCCCGCCTCTCATGAGGGCCGTCTCCTGGGATACGGTGGGCTCTCTAAACATGAGGAATGGGGGACCCAAAGGAGAAGACAGCCTCTCGTACTCCGACAACTTGAAACCTCCTGTGAATGCCCAGAAATTGTCTAAACTACGGGAGGTAATTCTGAAGTTTCATGTTACTGCCTTTGGGTGATGTTAATAGCTCGTGTAAGATTTTAGAACTTTGGTAAGAGATGAAAAAAAGGACAAAACTGTGTTTCTTTGATGGCCTGTTATGCCCAGGTAATAACAGACAGAAAACGGCTCACAGGAATTGTTTGTCATTGTTCAGGAACATAAACTGTTGAGGAACCAGAGCATCTCGAGTTCAAAGCTGCCGGACCTGAGCGAGATGGCCGAACAGGACCGAGGTGTGACCCAAGAGTTAGCATTTACCATAGCACATATAATCCCGCTATCACCCAAAAATCTGTTCTTCTTATGCAACTGTACAAAACATGCAGTTACATGCACATACCAGAAGATGGCATTGCATGTCATTATGAGCACACCTACACGTTAGAGAACGTTTCCAATACTAGCAAAGATATGTATTTATTAGAATAATGCATAGCTTGTTGCCACTATCAGATCCCTCGTCTTCTACAAATGAGTCCACAGCAGATGAGGAGTCGAAAGAGAAAGCAGATGCCATGCCCAACATATCAGACATCATGCTGCGCAAGCTCAAACTACACAGAGGCTTACCAGGCTGGTGAGCTTTACACACATTATGAAATCTATTTTTGTATCTTTATATGATATGATATATCTGCCATCTGTATCAGTAGAACCACAATCTAAATCTCCATGTTCTTTGTTTCAGTGCCCCTCCACTCACAGAGAAAGAAGTTGAGGTGGGTGCCTCATCTCATTTCAAACTGTCACTATTCTTTTTTTTTTTTTTTTTTTTTTTTTTTTTTAAATTTGTGGGTCTTATCAGGAGTTAAATTCAGATTCGGGAGGTGGGGAAGCTTTAATCTTTCCTGGGTGCCAACAACAATACTGTCTAATTTATATTAAACTCAACATTATATTGGAAATGTGATCAGTTTCTATCTAAAAAAATTATTTGTATGAAATATAGGGATGTCCTGAGCTGTAAGTTCTATATCATTATTTTGATTTAATCTTCAGTTATCTCAATTTTAACGCGTGTCAAACTAATTTCCACTAAAGCAACATCCAGCTTACTGGCTTAACTAGGAAACAGCATACATAATAAGAAGTACAAGCTAATATTCAATAAATTAGTCTCATCAGTGGATTGGGGTGTTCAATATTAAGTTGAAATAATGATACATTGTCAAAATAACAAGGTGATAAGGAGATATTAAGTCAAAATGAAATGAAATAATGAGCTAATAAGTAGAAATAATGACCTAATGTGAACTTTGTATCAACAATTGTGTCTGGCTATACAAGTTATCTAAGCAACAGAATGCTTAGGTATTGCATCAGATAACATTATAGCAGGAAAAGAACACAACAGCAATAATCTAGATTAGGGGTTCACAAATTTTTCATAGCTAGGGATCCCTATAAAGTGGAATTTACTATTATTTAAATGTAAATAGTCATATTCTAGCTATTTATTACAGCCATAGAGCTTTCTATTCCTGAAATGTCCACCTACAATTCAAGTTGATATTATTAATAAGCAACTTCTTATTGAGTTATTAAACCCATTCAATTTAAGTAGGTAATATGCTAATAAGCATATGATCTCAATAATAAATGTAATAACTTTGATAATGGCTGATTGATTTCCACTGCTGTAACTAAATCCCAAAAAAAAAAAAAATCTGACTCCCTGGCTATGCTTCCCCAGACCCCACTTGAGAACCACTGATCTAAGCATCATTAACTAATTAATGTAGTAAGTTAAGATATTATGAAAAAGCAGGAAGAATTGAAAATGTATTGTAAATGAAAGTGAAAATCAAGATGAGGGCAATCATAACTGTAAACATGCAACACCAGAAAAAGTCTTAATGTCCAGGATTGTTCTAATGTCACATGATCATGAGAATAGTGTTTAGCTGTCTAGGGGTTACCCATCAGTTCAATAAAATTTACAACGGTTGTACTAGAAAGAATTTTCATTTCTATCATATTCTAGTTCTGAAGCTCAGCTCTACTTATTGTTTATATAAACCAAAGGTCCTGGAGTTTTGCTGTGTGTCAGAGCAGGAAAGGAGGAAAGCTCGACCCACCAGAGAGAGTTGATCAAATATACCCTGTTAGAGGTGGGATTATGAGGATGATTGGAAGGATATCTTTTTTATTACACAGAGATGAGTCATAGACCTTGTACCGGACTTTCTAGTGTTTGCCACTGGTCAATGGTACACGGTGTCCCTGAAAGTGTTTTGAAAGTACTAAAGTATGGAAAAATCCATGGCGCTCTCAAGCCCAGCTTAGGATGAACCAATTTGCAAGGCCTTAGCGATTTCCTGTCCCCTACGTAGAAGCACAAACATGCCTCGATGCCTGGACGTGAGCTGCTCTGAGGATGACGCTAGCAAGCTGGCCAAGGTCATGGCCCGGTATTCTGCGCTCAGTGGCTTTTCCACCCCTGACATTCATGCTCGGCTATTTGCTGCCCCTTGCTTTGATCATAAACGTAAAACAGATAAAACATTTCTGCATCTTTATCTCCATCTCTGCTTTGATCTCATGCCTAATGAGCTGAATACTAAAGGGCATAACAGATGGGCATTATTGTTCTCCTGGAAGGTTTATAGGGCACTCTGGGTTTATCTGATGCCAATATTTTCTTTTGTTGGCCTCCTTGTAAGGCATTCCATTCTCTGTGTGATTGACCTTGCTGATGACAGTCACCTTGTATATTGGTTTCCAGTTGAACATCTATGTTTCCTGGCTTTGTTTGTTATCTTTTCTATGTCCATCTGACAAATCACACGATGTATCCTCTTCCTCCAGAATGCCTTTGTGCAGCTGTCTCTAGCATTCCGCAATGACAACTACACGCTGGACACGAGACTGAAGCAGGCCGAGAGGGAGCGTAACCTTACAGAGGATAACACTGAGAAGGAACTGGAAGAGTTTAAAAACTCATTGAAGGTGAGTCTAGTGGGAAAAACTGACCCCACATCCCTCATAGAACAGGAGTTCTTAACCTTTTGATTCTTCCTCCAGTCTATGGAAGATAGGCTAATGTCGGTTAACAGCCGAACATGATCATCTGTTGTACCAAAACGAAGTATGATGGCTGACCGAGGGTAACATACTGGGATTTCTTTATGAGGGGGTGGGGGTCATGCCATATGTTTAACCCCAAAAAGAGGTTGCCCTGGGAAAAAGGTTAGGAATCCCTGTCATAAGATTAAACAATAGTAGATACAGAACTGAGCCTTGAGGCACACCACATGATGTATGGCACCTTAAGTAAAACATGCTCAAAGACTTTGTCAGGAGAGGTTTGAAGAATGGGATTTTAAATTTACCCAGGTAGGTCTAGGGAGTGCAGCCTTACTCAGGAGAACACTGAGAAGGAATTTGAAATATTTAAAAACTTGCAGAAGATCAGCCTACTAGGAAAGAGACTCCATATTCCTCATGGAGATTTAACAATAGCAGACCCAGAATTGAGCCTTGAGGCACACCACATGATGTACAACACCTTGAAATGTTATTCCCTGGTGCTGCATTATAGTCACAGCCCAATAGATTCATGTTCTCCTGTAGCCAGTCTAGCACTGAACCAAAGAAGATGATGTATTACTGCAGTAGATTGACAGTTTCAAAAGCTGCAGTAGGCACTTAGACTTTGTCAAAATGGGTTTAAAGGACCAACGGGATTTGGGATTTACCCAGGAACACTGAGAAGAACTGGAAGAATTTAAAAGCTTACTGAAGTTCAGCCTAGTGGGAAGGAGACTCCATATAAATACTAGTAGATCCAGACTTGAGCCTTGAGGCACACCACGTGATAATGTATGACACATTGAGGTGTGAGTCCCTGGTGCTGCATAGGATTCACAGCACATTAGGTTAAATCTAAGCCAGTGTAGGACTGAACCAATGAGGCCAACCCAGTACTTAAATGGGTCTAGTAAAATCTTATGCTTATGTCCACTGTTTCAAAAGTTGCAACATGCACAAAGACATTGTCTGGATTTACTCATGTAGGTTGTGGCCAGTATCAGAACTGTCAATCCCCATGTGCGACTCAATTATTTGCAGTGTAAATAATTTGGTTTGGGGTGGATGAATAAACTCTTCAGTCCCTTGGGTGTGATGATAACTTCATTGTTGGAGCTGTGAGAAGAGAACCCTTCAGAGATAGTACAGTTGAGGAGCATATCAGTGTTGCAACATAAGCAGTCATGTTGAACTCCCCACAGGTCAGAGAGACCAGTTCACATGTCTTTTCTGTTTTCATTTCAGAGCACAGTATCTCTGTGGCAGAACGCAGAGCAGAGGGAGTTCTACCAGCGCCTCGTCGAGACCGTAGCTGTGCTGCACCGCCTCGCCAACCGTCTGTCCAGCCGGGCAGAGATGGTGGGCGCTGTGCGACAGGTAAGACTGTCCACTCTCAGCTGTAAGACCTCAGCGACTAAACTCCTAATGCTCACATCCTTATTCTGTTTGAGTTGCTTAAGGGGAACAGGAATGTGCCTTTTCCCAGCAGATAAGATGTGTTTGTGAAAGATTGAGCTGAATGTTATGCTTGCCCTTAAGGTTAATGTGCGAGCCAAAGTAAACTTTGTGAATGGAGAAGCACTGAGAAGTACTTGGTTGCGTGTTGCCTGTGGCAACGCTGTTAATGTTAAATTCTGCATACCTTAGGGGCTGCTGTGAGTGTCCTTCTTTCCATTAACTTTCTTATTCTGTTCGAGTTGTTTGAGTTATTTCTTATTCTGTTGGAGTTCTATTAGTTTAGCTCTGAATTCCTCAATGCCTGTGCCTTCCTTTCTAATTGCAACACTACAATGATGCAACATCATATATCTATATGATCATAACACACAAATTTTCCTTGGGGGATAAACAGGTAGAAATGGCAGCACTATCATGGTGTGTCAATTCTGGCTCTGACAGATCCTCAGCCTTAGCTACATCACTCTAGTTTATAATTGGTATCAATTTTTGAAATCCTGTTGATGCAGTTTTATTTTGTTGGAACCTGTCTGCAGTATTTTCTAACGAATTTAGTTGGTTCGGTTTCCCACAATATTAAACCATCTAGTAGCCTAATTTAAACCAGTGCAACCCTGGCAACGCAGATACGGTTGTTGTTCTTTCGGCTGCTCCAGTTAGGGGTCTCCACAGTGGACCACCTTCCATTGTCCACGTATTTATTTGACACAGGTTTTATGCCGGATGCCCTTCCCGACGCAGCCCTCCCCATTTATCCGGGCTTGGGACCAGCACTGAGAGTGCACTAGCCTGTGCACCCCAAGTGGCTGGGGCTGGTGCCCAGCGTTAGGCTCAAACCTGGGATCAAGAGTCTCACACTCTACCAACTGAGCTAGCCGGGCACCCCTGACAAAGCAGATACTAAGGATGAAAAAAATTAACACTGTACATGTTCATAAGCATGGTCTTTGTTTTACTTTTTTCCTGTGTCTGGTGCACTCCTCTAGTTTCAACCTGATGCCCTTGACCCTTTCTGGCCTGTTTTCTAAAAAAAAAAATATATATATATATATATATATATATAGCAGCACAAAGAAATTGTGATTCCACACAAAGAATATTAAGCTTCAACTTTAAAATTCATATTAGTTTACAGTGCATTAGTCAAAACATTCAGCCCAACTGGATCTTTATATTATGCTGATTATTGAAATAATGGTCCAGGCATCAGTGAGTATGAAGATATTTGGTGTTAATGACTTGGTGTTTCAACGTGGCAGGAGAAACGGATGAACAAGGCCACTGAGGTGATGTTGCAGTATGTTGAGAACCTAAAGAGAACCTATGAGAAGGACCATGCAGAGCTGATGGAGTTTAAGAAACTAGCCAACCAGAACTCCAATCGTTGTTATGGAGGCTCAGTGGAAACTGGAGGTAATCGTGGAGCAATGATAACTCCAATGCTGAATGAATTGAACAGTGTGAATGCTAATTGTTTTTATGTTCATGTTCTGGACTAGATGATGGAGTTCCACGTGCAGCGAGATCCATGTCTTTGACAATGGGAAAGGTATTGTGTTTTCAATTGAATCATCAGTTCATATGAATCAATGAGTAATTCAAACATTATATATGTGGGGGAAAAAATGAACAAAATCATTACTCAGAAATGTCTAGGTTTGATTAGATGGCATGAGTATGAATTCTGTGTACTTTATGCTCCAAGGCTTTACCCAGAAGGAGAGTCAGCGTAGCTGTGGTCCCCAAATTTAATCTCCTGAACATTCCCGGTCAGGCTCCAACCACAGGGGGCCCTGCTCCCGGTCCTGGAACTAGCCTTGGCACTGCTGTTAGCCCCAGCTCTGGCCCTGGTCCTGGTGCACTTCCTGTACTGGTGAGCTCCATTTTACTCAACTGTTCCTGTCTGACAGCGGTGTTGCCCTTCACTCTGTGTCTTCTGGGTGATTGATGATGCTTTATCAGTGTTGCTGATAAAGTACATACACTTATCTTACATCAACACATGCAAGAAGTACTGGTCATTTTTCAAGATACAAGAACCTTAGAAAGAAAGAGGCTTAGAAATTTCATTTGTGTTTCTCGTTTTGATGTTTAGTGCGAGGCCAACAGTATGAAGAGCGACTCCACTTCAGATCCAGCACAGCAAGCAGCAGGGGAAAAGTGAGTGAACTAAATACAAACACTTAACAGAAATATGCCCGAGAAATGTCAAGCTCTGGAAATGTAATCTTCGCGTCCCAAAGTGGTCATTTACGGTTCTTTCAAAAACAAGATCCTTTATCGTGGCCTCTTGTGGTGCTGCAGGATATTTTGTTTGTTTGTTTCACCCTGAGGAAGCCCCTATCAAGGAGTGGGTCAGTTAATCATTGAGACTAAAATATTTAGCAGCTTTGGATAGTGTTGGACGTGCTGTGCCGGCCCCAAATACAGCAGGTTTAACATGCTATTCTGAGATTTAAACTAAACATTCGAGCTGGAGTGTTTGACAAAGTCCAGGCATCTGGCTCGCTGCTCAGTCTTGTTAATAAGGTGAGACTAAAAGGCCTGTCGTGCCATGTCTGTCAGCTGAAGCCTGATATTTGGGCATGAGAGAACAGGTTTAATACTCTGCGAACTAAGTGTTCAAACAATGCAGTTTTTTTCCAAAGACACAAGTTTTACACAACGTCCAGGTGCTTCATTAAAACAAGGGAAGGGATTTTGCGTTATAGCATACTCTTGCGTAATGGTATACGTTTATAGCTCCAGTGCTAACTCCTCTTTCCTATTTGAAAACAATACAGTGGAAAAGTTCTGCTGGAACAGGAAGGTGAGGCAGCTACCCTGGCCAAAGCTTCCTGTAGTCCAGAAGAGATCAGAGCTGAGATCAAGGCCAAGATCGAGGAAGAAGCCTACAATAAAGGGTAACTCCATGTCTTCGATTCCACACAGACACATTAGTATGTCTGAGCAATACGTGTTGATCGCAGGCTGATGTTTTGACTGCGATCATGTAAAATTAAAAAAACTACTGTATGTGATGGGGTCAAATCAGCTTTGTCATAGAGTATATGACAACGATGAAATTCTTTTTCTATAGCAACATGTTCCTACAGCTAATATAACGTGCATATGATGTATAAGGCATTGCACATGGATACAAGCCTAACTACAAATAAAAATCAGATCTTTAAATGACTGTTATGAAAAGGTTCTAGAAAGCATACGGATTGAGAAATGCATTTATTTTGGTTTTTCAGAACCCAGGGGTTTTATTTGTCTGACAAATATGTGCCAAGTATATATAAGTATAAGAATGATCAAACTTGAGAAATCATGCCAACGTATTTTACAATTATCTTGCAGGAGTCTCCTAATCTGTTAGAATATGCAGTCAAACCATGCCTCTTGTATTTGCTCAACTCCATACCATCTCGCTTGAGGGACAGAAGATCACATAAGGTTCAAACCCATGACCAAGTGTTTTGAAAGTTGAGGTTAGACATTGTTGGTGTAAAGCCAGTGAGCTTCTACTGGTGCATGACTAGATGACTGTTAATGCTAAGAGATGGTCAGCTGTGAGTCTCGCTTCAAATATTATGAGCTTGGTGCAGATTCATGCATCAATCCACAAACAGAACAGCCTGTCTAGTTGACATGTATTCTCATCACTTTTAGCTTGCCAAGGAGGAGTTTGTTTGAGCTGGAGTGCATGAATGTCACAAACTCTCTTGTTTGTGTCAGCAGTAAACAGTTGGCCTGGTTGGACCTTGAGTTGTGGATCTTGAGAACACAGCATGAATCAGGATGAATAAACCTGAAAATGTTCTTCATTTGGGTTGAGTTGGGTTCTTGATCTTTAGTTGGGTCTTGTCTTTCGCATCTCCTGCCTAGCTCACCAATTATGTTGTTTAGATTTTTGGGAATCTTCTAAAAATGTCTCCTACATAATGTTCACAATGTGAAATGTGAAGCTTGGCACCAAAACAAGTCACTCACTGTTAGCATCTCAGGCACATAAAAACACATACATGATGGATCCAGGTTTATGTATATTCTAACAAATATGGTCACATGAAATTAAATAGTATGCATGTACATTTGCAGGTATCAGGAAGGACTGAAAAGACTTAAAGAGCTCCAGGAAGTGAAGGAGGAGGAAGAGAAAGCAGAAGAAAAAGAGACGGAGCCTGAAGAGAGAACTGGAGAAGAGGTGGAAGAAGAAAAAAAGCCAAGCAGGTAATGAGAAATGATGAATCTGTTTAAATAGGCCACTTGTAGTGAATTTATTTTCCTATAATAGAATATAACAGTGTTTTATTCCTCTTTTACCACAGTGATTGGCTAATGTTTACAATTTTTAATGGATTAATGAATAACATGGCATCCTTTTTTAACTGCTAATAGTTACAATAAATGTTATGGAATGTCCATGAGACAAAAATGATGGAATGTCCACTTACATTATAGCAGCTATAAATGGACATTCCAACACCAGCCTCTCTTTTTTTCCCCCTTTCTCTCTTGAAGTTAATAAGCCAAAAAACACAGCTTGTCATGCTACAGAGAAACCCCAAAAGAAAATGCAAAAAGAGCTTCCTGTGGCAGAAATCATACCCTTACACAGCACTGACACTGGACTCCTTCTGTAAATGTTAAATAAACATCTAACAGAAAATATCACAATATAAATGAGTTACAGTTTGAATCCATTTATTATCAGTCTTGGATTATGTATCGTCCATCATATAAATCCCTCAGAATAGCTGTTACTATAGAAACGATAATGTACTAAAATGAGCGCATTAATATAAGCTTGTGATATAAACTGGGATTACTCTCAGAGCCATGCTGATCAAAAAAAATTATCAACACTGTCCGACCAATCAGATTTGGGAATTTAGCAGTGCCATGGTATAAAGCAAACTAGATTGGAATTTCTGGCAAATAGCTTGTAAAAATATCATAATTGCAATAGTGATCCTGAAGAATCATTTTCTTAATTTTTTTTTTTGAATCCAACATCTGCTCCAGCTTAGCAAGTGTGTGTGATATTTAGCTAATTAGCTGGACCGGGACATAAGAAACCCAGTTTTAGAAAACCTGCTAAATGAATATTTTGACCATCTATATTAAATTCAACACATTCATGTCTACATTGGCAGGTTTGAGCGAGTTCTGGAAGTCCTTGAACGAATATGTCCAAAGATCTTCAGGAGGAACCAGACGCTATGGATTGTTCTTACCTTGTTCTTAGTAGTGTTCCTTTTAGTCAACATCATAAACTTCTTCAGCAACCTCTACGCTGATCACACAGACGAAACGGCAGAAAAGTCCAACGTTCCGGGCAAGAAGTTTTTAGGATTGCATATGGGATCGAAGAGTCCGAGTCCAGAGTAACATCAAACCTGCATATTCAGAGACAGCCTGAGGAGTTGATGAACTTGAACTTTGGAACCTTAATCATGTCATAAGGAGCCAAATAACTTAATTTAAAGCTGTTTTTTTTTTTTTGGAAATGGGCAAAATGGCATCAAATGCTGTTGAATCAGGAGCCCTTGTAAGATTATATATATATATAGTTTGATATGTAATGATACGAGGCAAACGTCACATTTAATGAGATTGAGATGACATTACCACTCAAACCTTACTATTTGAATGAAGCGTTGTTGAGAAATTAAGTACACTATTTAAGAGCTTTAATCTTTGAGTTTTGAAATTCATCGCTGATGTCTTCATTCTGTTTGATCTGACATTCTGAGGTAGCTTTTGCGTGCAATATTTGTGCCACACAATAGATTTAGATTTTTTTTTTTCAGAAATCACAAAATCCTGTTTCAAATGTGAGGTGTTGGATTGTATTCTTACAGCACATTAGTGTGAAGAATTTTCCAAAAAAAAAAAAAAAATGTCAGAACATGTACTTTTTTCCTAGCACCAGAGGTTTGTCATAATTTTAGATCATTAATTTTCACGTGTGTTAATGGTTTGTGCCACTCCACTCCTTTTAATAAAGGGGCCTTAAAAAAAAGGTCCAGCAGTTTCACACAGGTAAATGAAATGCAGTATATGCCACAATCTTTTATTTAAATTCAAATGAGTTACAGCTCAATTAACCCTCGAACTGTTAAAGTAAAGTGTATGATGTCATGTTATATCATGATGAGGAAATCTCAAATGGTTATAATGTCAGCACTGCTACAATGCTGTTCTAGGAAAATAATCAATGATGGGATGGAGTGATAAAGCAGATTTACTGTTTCCATCTCAAAGTTGATTATTTTCCAATAACAGCCCATCCAGAAGTGCTTTATTCCTCTTGTACCACAGCACTTTGCCAATCACAATGTTTTATTTATTAACAAATGAGTCTTCATACCTTTTTATCCATTTATAGCTACATTTTAATGTTGTGGAACAAGTGAAACAATTATCACTTGCGTTATAGCAGATATAAACAGTCGTTCCCTCACCAGCCTCTTCTCTCTCTCTCTCTCAAAACCAAGAAAAAAAAATGCAGCTTGTCAAGTTCTCAAGAAAGCACAAACCACAACGTCCTCTCTCCTGTAGGCTTTTCCAGCATTGGAAAAATTAAGTTGCAGCTTTACCTCATACTTTTTATCCGTTTATAGTTGCATTTAATGCTGTAGAAACATTTGTTCCGTAACCAGCCTTTCTTTTTTCTCTCTCTTGAATTTAACAAGGCAAAAAAAAACCAAAATTGATTATTTTTCCTATAACAGCACATCCTGAAGTGTTTCATTCCTCTTATACCACACCAATTTGCCAACAATTAAAATTTTTAATTTATTAATAAACAGTACGTCATGCTTTTTAACACTGATTGTTACTTTTCATGTTGTGGAATGTTCACAAACATGTTAGTTCCTGTTAAAATGTACAGCTTGTGTTATAGCAGCTATATGTATAATAAATATTTATAAATATGGGGTAATACAGGTGTATTAACAAGAATGTAGGTGGTGTGGGTGTTGTGCAAACAAGTCCGAGCTCTAGTCCTAGGTGTTGTTCTGGTTGAGGGCCCGACTGGCCTGTGGGAAGAAGCTCCTCTTCATTCTGTCTGTGTTGGCTTTCAGAGGAAATTGAACATCCCTCAAGACCTGCAGTTTTGGTGATGCTCTGACCCAGTCGTCCAGCCATCACAATTTGGCCCTTGTCAAAGTCCCTCAGATCCTTACGCTTGCCCATTTTTCCTGCTTCCAACACATCAACTTTGAGAACTGACTGTTCTCTTACTGCCTCATATATCCCACCCCTTGACGGGTGCCATTGTAACGAGATAATGTTATTCACTTCACCTGTCAGTGGTTTTAATGTTATGGCTGATCAGTGTAAGTCACTCACTAGCCTCTGTGTTTTTTTTTTTCCTCTTAAAGTTAATAAGACAAATAACGCAGTTTGTCATGTTACAGAGAAACCGCAAAGTGTAAACTCTTCTGCCCTGAAGACTTTCCTATGGCAGAGAATTTACTGTTGCAAAGTGTGAACACTGGAGACTCCTT
Organism: Pangasianodon hypophthalmus; assembly: GCF_027358585.1. Lineage (NCBI taxonomy): Eukaryota > Metazoa > Chordata > Actinopteri > Siluriformes > Pangasiidae > Pangasianodon > Pangasianodon hypophthalmus. The sequence goes on from NC_069720.1 coordinate 6,639,356, forward strand.
CCATAAAAGTTAAATAAATGTCTCCTTAAAGAAAACTGTTGCAACAACTTGCTGTTGTAGAAAATTAATCAACACTTGAGAAATCAGAATTGAGAATTGAACAGAGCTGTGGTATATAGGGTGCAGCAAGTACAATGAAATATGGTAAATATGCTAAAGATTTTCCTGAATATTGGGTTATATGGTTATTGTATATGTCCATATTTACTATAACAGATGTAACATACAGTATAACTGATATAGGAACTGAAAATCGACACGGATAAGCTTGAATAATTTTATGTTGGAGTTCAACTTTTTTCTAGCATGCAGTATTTTGTCATGTTGCCATGATGAGGCGATATTATGCAAACCTCAGCAACAAAAGTGCACAGTTTATTCCGATAGAAAAGATGCTGACTCACTGATGATGGCTCATTCTTCCTGTGTACCTGCGTCATTTCCCCATCAGTGAAATGACGGAGTGCGTGTGTGTGGATGTTTTGCTGGAAGCAGGCTGTACAGTATGTCAGTGAAGGATCACAGGAAGTGTAAAGATCATTTGCTTGTTAAAGAAATTTTTATCCTAATCTCTGTTCACAGTATCTGCAGTGTGTGTGAGTGATTCCCACAGGCAACGACTTTTGACACTTTACTGAGAAAAGGACATTTACTCCAAAGCCACTTACATAATGGAAGTCTAAGGGTAGTTTTTGAACTGTGGAAATATTCAGCTTTATTTATAAAAGCTTTATTTGCGTCTATACACATTTAATGAAAGGTCGTATATGATAGGATAAGAGGAAACCCCGGTTATAAGTTTGCCTTCCATTGTTGTGTGTTAAACAGTAAATGGGAAGGTCAAAACTAAAGCTGTGAGTGGGGAACTGAACTGCTAATGAAGAAATGTTACACCACATATGACTGGTCCGATTAATTCGTCCATTCTCTATACTACTTATCCTACACAGGGTCGTGGGGGAACCTGGAGTCTATCCCTGGGGACTTGGGGCACAAGGTGGGGGACACCCTGGACAGGGTGCCAGTCCATTACAGGGCACACTCATTCACACACGATGGACAATTTGGAAATGCCAATCAACACATTCCTTTGGACTAGGGGAGGAAACTGGAGTACCCAGAGGAAACCCCCAAAGAACATGCAAATTCTGTGTAACCAGGGTGGAGGCAGGACTCAGACCACTAAGCCACCATGGCTCCGTGGCTTAACCACTAAGCCACCATGCCCCCTGGTCCGAGGAATCATTTAAGCCGAGTGTTTGGATTTGGCACTTTATAACTTCATAGATATATGCATAGAATTGAGAACATCTCACATTACATTCACACCAGCAAGCGACAGTGACAGTTTATTTTCTGTATGTACGTATTTTATGTACGTGTGCACCACAGAGCCACGATTTCGGTGACAGTTTCTTAACTCTATGCAAATTTGGTATGATATTTCTTCAGTTCCCCACTCCCAACAAGTTCCTACCTGCAATTAGTTCTCATTTACTGTTTAACGCAACAAAAATGAAAGAACAACTTAGAACCGTGGTTTCATCTTATTCTGTCATATACAACCTTTCATTAAATGTTTACAGAAATATTACAAAGAAAAATAAAGCTTGAAAGGACGTAGGACAGATCATTCATGTCTCTAGTAAGTGGACATAGCTGGTACAATTAACTTGCTTTGGTCTACGTTACATGCTCGGCTTGTAGCATAGGCAGATTAGCAAAAAAACAATTTTCACTTAAACTAGTGGGTTATTTAATTAGTGTTTAGCTAGTTAGCTTTAGAAGCATTTACATTTTGGCTACTGCTATTTCCCATTAGGACTAAAAGAAACAAACCCACAAGAGACAAATTACAAGCAACACAAGTGACTCATTGCTTGCTGGTAAGGTTCCTGCATGATGTGAGGATGAGACGGATGAGAGAAAGACTTCCCAAAAGCGTAAAGTTTTCAGTGCTTGAGCAATACAATAAAAAGTAGTTCTGGTTACTTTACAGTTTCCTAAAGGTTTTGTGGTATCCATATGCCATCAGAGCCACACAACTCCACTGGTCACCACAGCAAAACTAGTTCCTTCTCTGCAGGACCAGTTATGCATTTATTGATGGAGTTCAACAACTGCCTTTAGACTTCCTTTATATGAGTTTGCAGTAAACAAATTTTCTGTTCTTTTCTAGATAAAGGAAAATGTGTACTGTAATTAAGCATACACTACAGATACCGTGGATAGAGATTACACTAAAAAAACACAGGAATATTGCACTAATCACTTTTATAACTGGGTACCAAAGCTAAACAAACAGTCCTGAGAGAAGAAGCGTTTTCATATCAAGCATTTAACAGTGGTCCTGTGGGAAAGCTTCAAAGACTTGTTTGTTGTAGACACTCCCAAAGAGCCACAACTGTCCCTTAGTCAATCTTAAACTCTCTACACGCCTTATGGGGTGCCAATATTTTAAATCATACCATCACACACGTTTCATTAAGTGTGAAGTTTCGAAATGCTGATCATGTTTAAGCATACAGTCAATCAGCAGGGTCAGTTATCAGCGTCCTATCAGTGAGCTATCGCTGCCCGTCCAGGGTTCTTTCCTGACCTCATCAGAGATGCAGGCCCATTTCCTCCTGTTTCCTCTTCCCCCGGCACAATGGCCTCGCTGTGACACAAAGTACAGGGGTATTTGTGAGATAACCGCCCCTTCAATCTCCCGCCCCGCTACCCCAGGGGAGAGCCGCACTCTATAACTCCTGGACGCACACTCATCAGTCCACGACTCATCTCAGAGCTCTGAGAGAGGACAGACTCATCAACCATGGCACAAACTGGGATGCTGTTGCTACTCTTGGCTCATTTTGTCACATCAGCTCTGCTTATTGATATCAGACAGATCAGAGGTATGCTTCTTTCACGTGTACGCTGACTTAGCACAAAATAGCATTTCTTTTTTTGGAAAGAATTTCAAATTTAATAATGTGATTATTGACAGCTTTGCTGTAATTAAACAGCTCACAGTGTTGTTGAATTTTTACATACATATATTTCAAGGTTCATAGAAGAAGAAAAATATATCAATGCTTGTAGCAAAAGTTCTTTGGATTGATAAGAGGATCTTGCCTAGAACCAAGAGGTTCTCCTTGGAACCCTTTCTGAAACTGAAATTCTTTATGTTGTAGGGTTTTTTTTAGCTGTTAATTGTTTCCCAGAGGTTTACTCTTTAAAAAAAAATCCTAGAACCCTAAGAACATCTTTGGTTTTTCTCTTTCAAGAACCTTTTAAGGTTCTATGTTAGAACCCTTCGCTTTCTAAAGAGCCTTAGGAACCTTCTCTGAAACTGAAATTCTTTATTTTGTAGGGTTTTTTAGCCTTTAATGGTTCTCCCAGAGGTACACTCTTGGGAAAGGTTTAATCTAGAACCCTAACAGCTTCTTTAGCTTCTCTCTCTCTCTCTCTCTCTCTCTCTCTCTCTAAGAACCCTTAAATACCATCACCTTTCTAAAGGGGGTTCTCCTTGCGAACCTTCTCTGAAACTCTTTGTTGTAGCCTTTATGTTGTAGATTTTATAGCCTTTATGGGTTCCCTCTAAGGTACCCACTTAGAAAAAGAAGAAAAAAAATGTTTAACCTAGAACCATAATTATAATTCTTGTTGATCTCTCCCTTTTTGGAGAGTGTTTCAAGTAGAATATTGAAGGTCTTCAGCATGTATGCTTTTTGGGGAAAAAAAAAGGGGGGGGGAGTTTGCGTTCCAGATTAATTTTGAAAGAAACACTGCTCTTGTCAACAAGTGTACAAACAGAAGAACCCTTGAGAACGTTGGTTCTTAGGTCAAGGACCCCAGGTTTGAGAACCACCGCCCTTCAGTTTGTACACTCATTGAAAAGAAACTCTCGGGATAGTTATGGGTTCTTAGCTTTCTGAAGGGTTTTTGATTGAAACATTAATGATGCTAAAATATTTTATAGTCATTTATTTATTTGTGCATTTATTCATTGATTCATTTGTTCCCTTAAACAGTTTACCCCAAACATGGCAGCGTGTCCGGCGTGTTCCACGCATCGCTCTCCAGTGGCTATGCCTTCAACGCATCTGTAGCCAGAGATGTGTGTGACCAGCTGGGTGTGGCCATAGCAGACAAGGCGCAGGTGGAAAAAGCACTCGCACATGGCTTCGAGACCTGCAGGTATGACCTGTTATGATTCAGTACAGTTTGCATGAATGATTTGTTGTAATGTGTCTCTCACGCACATCTCTTATCCTGCAGGTTCGGCTGGATCGATGAACAAGTCACTGTTATTCCCAGAATTCAACCCAAAGACTCCTGTGGTCAAGGCAGAGTTGGGATTATTACTTGGCGCAGTGCTCTCAGCTCTCTATTTGATGTCTTCTGTTTCAATTTAACAGGTAGCACACAGAATATTATCTCAATGTGTGCATGTATATATCTGGTTCTCAATGGGGATTGCAAAAGTATTCACCCCCTATTGCTGTGAAACCCCTAAATGCATTCTGGGGCAGCCACTCTTGCTTGCTTCCCTGATTTTAATATATACAATAATTACAAATAATAATTAATGATATAAGGTTTGAAATTATGCCAAAATTCCAAAAGAGTAAACTTAATACAATTAGGAAAGTTGCTGATCATATGAAAATATGATGCAAAATATTTTGGCACTACAAATTAACATAGTAACTGGTTTTGGGTTCTAGCTGGAAGGTTTATGAGGTTTATAAATAGCTCCAAAATCTCCAATAAATCAACGTGATAATCCAGCTAGACAAATATTAGGCAATACTACAATTAATTTGTATTGCAGTCATACAGGAGTCCATGTGTTTTTTTTTGTTTTTTTTTGGATAGTTAAGGGTATTATGGCTGGTGCACATGTAACATGACTGCAAAGAAAATTCTGTTTCGTCAAGCAGTTTTTTGTTGTTTTTTTTCTTCCAGCTTTTGTCCAGTCTTGCTTTGCCAATCTTCTATCTCTCTTGGCATCACATTTAAAACAGCGCGTAGTGCTCTCACAGGAAATGGGAAACTTTTAAACGTCAATTCAGCCAAAACTAATTTCCTCCCGGAATGTGAGAGGAAATCAGTGTGCTGCACTGGCATCTGCCCAAACGTTACCAAACATGCGTCCTGTGTAATGATGATGGAATGATTTCATTGCAGATTATGAAGCTCACGTGAACACAGTGCACGAAAATCCGAGCACCACTGTCACGCCTACAGCTCACACATCTGGAGCTCATCTGAAACTGGCAAAAACGACTCGTTCAGCATCTCGGGATGATCTGCAGTCCACTTCCTCCAGTCCTCCTGAATCTGTGGACTCCTCGGCTGGGAATGACACGCCTGAATCGCAGGCCTTTAGCTTCACAAGCCCTACCATTGCAGGTGCTTTTTTCATTTTTTTTTTATTTGATTTATTTGCTTTTTTCCATTTGGTCTACAAACATTTGTAAGTGCAAGTTAAAAAATTCCTTCTCTACCTCTGTTGTCTGATGTCCTAGTTGGCCTGATTGCTATGCTCACAACCGTCTTCGCTTTCCTGCTGCTCGCTGTGGCTGCTGTCTGTTACTTCAAAAAGTAAGTGATGGTCTATTTACTCCTTCAAAGAATTTTAATAAATCTGTTTCAGAAAAAATAAATCAGTTCATCATGAAAATGTTTTGATGCTGAAGCTTGAAATGGTTGAGTTTGTGCACAGTACTATACTATACTGTGCTATAAAATGTGATGAGGTTTTCCTTTAAATCTGATAAAGTAATCCAGTTCTGACTTTTTATCACTGTAGGAACAGTGTGGGCCGGTGGAACAAAAGTCAGCAGAAAGAGAACATAGAGACTGAAATTTGTGGGAAAACTGGAAAGGAGTCTCAGGCTGAGGTGAAAAACCAACACAAAACAACGTCTAACACAAACGATGTCAGCGTGACTATCAAGCCGGAGAGCGAGAACGGAGAGCCGTCTTAACCAGCCATAACAGTCAGACCATCGGCCTGAGCTCGACATCTGCTGGAAAGGCATCATGCAAAAGTATTTATTTATTTGTTTAACGGAACAAACATTTTTCATATTCCCTTCTGCTTTGATGATTTGTATGTGGTGTTTTTCCTTTTGTATTATTATTTTCCTTTTACGGTGATATTTTATATTTGTACAGTAGACCCACGTTTGTGAATATGGTTGAGACAGAAATGTGGTTTTATTTCTTTTTGAATAAATATGACTTTTTTGGCTGCCAGTGGAGATACAGTCAACTCCAGAATTATTGTCACACTTTATAAGAATGAGGGGGGAAAAAAATTGAATAAAATAAACATCACGATTCTATAAACATCATGAGTCTAGTTTCCACTCAGGCAATAGGAGAAAATGATTACCTTTCCTGCAAAAATCATTCTCTTTTTAATTTTTTTTTTTACTAAGACCTGTGTTGACATCAGTGTTTTGTGATATCCAATCTCAGACTCTGAATCTGAAACTTGTAGTGGGAATTGAAACGAGTGTACACATGCACAAACGTAACATTACAAATCCACACAAAAATGTTCTGCACATAAAAGTGTCTTCAAGTGTGTCATGCAGGTGCCAATACTTTTGAAACCAGTGTTTTTGCAGGAAACATTTGGTCTACTTAAGAAAACATGTTTGAAGTAATAATGTTAAAATAAATACACCATTCCAATACATTTAAGCACTCTATATCAGTCACTGCATTTGTTGTGCTTTCAGATTGATCTTTATGAAGGGAGCCAATAATTTTGGAGTTGACTGCATGCAACTGGCAGTGATCCAGCTTCAAAAGTGTCAGATGTCTCTTTTCAGACTTTTTTTTCTTTCTCTCCTCCTAGAAAACAATTTATTTATCACTATAACAATATAAAGATACATTTGCTTTTTTTCTCTCCATACTATTCAGGTATTAATAAAGAATAACGTGCTATATATCTTTATATACAGTATGTGCAATATTGTAGGAATTCTGAGTTAAATGGAAGAAAAGGCCACTAGATGCAACGGAAAAGCTTTCAGGGTGTTGGATGAACAGACAGCACATTAGCTACAAAGCTACATTGTTTTCAAGTTCTTATAGTATCTTATACATTCAATAAATGAGGTCCAGTGTTTGTATCTTCACTCAGCATCATTGGGATCTAGATCGGGTCCTAGATCTCATTATAACATTGTTCTACTGGTGAGAATCTAGTATGCGCATGTACGTGTATGTGTGTGTGTGTGTGTATATATATATATATATATATATATATATATATATATATATATATATATATATATATATATATATATATATATATATAAATAATGCACATATTCCACACTCAAAACCACTCTAAAAGCATAATCTACAGTTTTCCCTGTTTCAAGTCTGTTGATGAAAGTATGATCGCCTCCACCAGGGGGCGCCGTTGCATTGGCTTTCTACTGCGCATCTCCTCAGTCCCTGATGCACTTCATCTCCAAGGATGTACTGCTCAGTGCAAAACTGCAGGCCACAGTGAACACGCATGCAGACCTGGACTCACATGGAAGACTTGCAGTGTGGATTACAGTGAGGCAGGTTGTTTTGTTTTGTTTTCTTCCACTAACCCGAGCAGCAGCAATTAAGTAATACCTGATGTGTGCAGTCTTGTGTACAAGGCAGCATGCAAGTGTGTATGTATGGCTACAGTCTTATGGCAGCAGATGTGTTGCTGTGACTATGTCTGCGAGCCCAGGGCCTCGGATTTCACCGCGTCCACCAGGAAGCTGAGCTCGTTACACAGCGTCTCGTGTCTGTAGGCCATGCGGATCTGCGCCACGTTGGTGCGCCGGATGTCGTTCCCTTCGGGTCCGTCCTTTAAGTAGTCAGCCCCAAGGAAGTGCTTTTTCTCCTGTCGAATAATAACAGTAATAATAACATAAAATGCCTTCATATTCACTATATATGCTTGCTACATAGGATATACCAATACCAATGTATACTCCATTTCTTACACTCTTTTGTTCTAATTACTTAGAAGGTTTAAATACATTAAAAGAAGCGTTGCTGATATTTAGTATTTGTAGTAATAATATAAGCTTATAATGTAATAAATAATATACAGGATGTCCAAAAAGTCAGGAACCAACAGTTGTTAAATTACTTATGTGATTTTGTATTTGTATTTTTATTTATTTACTTAAGCCAAATCCCAAATACCTTCCTATTCACTATGTATGCTCGCTACATAGGGTATAACATAATGTCACTGTAGTGCACTAGATGCACAATAAAATGCCATTTGAGATTCAGCCCCAGAGAAACACATTATTTTTGTAGGACCAATTTTAGGACACTTTTAGGCTTTGTTTGTTTTACATACTTAATCAGAAAATTCATTAATTCACTGAAAATCATTTCAAATATGTGAAAATAAGGTATGCTGTAAATGACAATCTAATTTAAAGCACTTATTTTCTTGTGTCAGGCAACACAAGAATCATTCAAATAAGTAAATATTATGAAAATTATAACCGTATTAAAAGTTGCCTATAACCAATTCTAATCATATTCACTTATTTTCCTATAACAGAACAACGTCATACTTTTTATCCATTTATAGTTGCTTTACAACTGTAGAAACAGTTGTTCCCTAACCAGCCTCTCTTTTTTTTCTCTCTCTTGAATTTAATAAGACAAAAAAATAACTAAAGTTGATTATTTTCCTATAACAGCACATCCTGAAGTGTTTCATTACTCTTATACCACACCAATTTGCCAACAATTACAATTTTTTAAAATTTATTAGTAAACGTCATGCTTTTTAAACATTGATCGTTACATTTTATGTTGTGGCATGTTCACAAAACATGTTAGTTCCTGTTAAAATACAGCTATAAGTCAGCCACTCTCTAAACAGCCTCTGTTTTTTTCTTTTAAAGTTAATAAGACAAAAAAAAAAAAAAAAAACACTCGTCATGTCACAGAGAAACCGTCCAAACTATATGCCAGAGAATTTACTGTTACAAAGCGTTAACACTGGAGATTCCTTCCATAAACATCCGCCCATAAAAGTCCCTTTGTAAGCTGTTACTATAGAAACGATGACGTATTGAGAACAAGTGCATTAATATAAACCTGTGATTTGCCATAGAAAATGAATCAGCATCTTCTGACCAATCAGACTCGAGAATTCAACAGGTATAAAAATAAAGGCCTACAAGATAGAACAAAGAGCGACATGGCTTATGATCGCTTCCTTTTATTAGAGATCATTTCTGTTTTATAGCTGTGAGGACATTACCTGATGAGAGAGGCCGCTCTGCAGCACGCTGTTTCTGGCGATTTCACATAAATCACATGTGCTCAGCTTCCAGAGCTGGGCTGCGATAGCATACTCCTCCATTAGGGCTTCCTAAAACACATCACAGCAACTCGAGTGAAGCTCTGGCAGTGCTTCTTATGATTCTTCCATCATTATATTACTATTAATGAGCTTTTACAATCACATATCATTGTCAATCACATAAAGTCTAATTTCTCCGAATAGTGCTGTAGTATTTTCATAACAATTTTGTGGGAGAGTTGAAGATTATTTGAATTTTTAGTTAAGTTAAAGATTTAACAAAGTTTTGTAGACTAGCTTAAGTAATTAGACACACTGATGCCATGAGGCACAAAGTCAAAAAAGTTAACTAAAGCACATCCATAGGGGTGCAAACTTTTGAGTTCTGTCCAAGTCCCTGTTGCTAATATTCAAGTATGTTGTAACAGATTTTAAATTAAAAATCATTATTAAATAAACCATTTCTATTTTGAAGATAAATGATAAAATGTAATTAAAAAGACATTTTTCACTTAAAGGGGGTGCAAACTTTTGCACTCAGTGGTATTTCATTCCTCTGTATATGTATGTATACATACAACTGAACCTAGTTGTTCTGAAGCAGTGTGTCATTTTCAGGTTCTGACCTTGGTGTAGTGGAACTGCATGGGGTCGTCAGTGGACAGAGACACACACAGGCCCTTGTGCAGGAACTCTCGCAGCGGGTTCTTCGAGTACTCCAAGAACAGACTGTTGTTACTGAGGGGGGACATGGCGATGGGTACCTGGGCCAGGTAATACAGGTACTGAAGGACGGGGCTCTGAGCACACACGCACACACACACACCAAAACACACGTTATGTACAGTATAACAGCTTTCTTTCACAACATGTCAATTAATAAAATGAGTGTGTGCCTAATTAATTCATATTTAATATTAAACCGGTATACTTGCACAATATACTAACTTTATTAAAAAGAATGAATGTAAAATAATAATAATAAAAGGATAGGAAATAAATTTGCTTTAATTCAACAAACAAGAGATTTTAGAGATTTAAACAAATATTTTTAATATTAATGTTTTGGTGGTGTGAAATTTATAGTGTTTTTTCTATGTGCAAGTAGTGAAGTAATTAGTTATATTTCTTATAATGTTTAATATATATTATACTGTGCAAAAGTATTAGGCACATGCCAAGAAATGCTCTAAAGCAAAGATGCCTTTAAAAAAAATTAAATTAAACATTTTTACATAAAAAAAACTATAAAGAGAAGTAAACAGTAATATTTGGTGTGATGACCCTTTGCTTTAAAAAAAAAAAACATCAGGACACTTTGTGCAGTTTTATAAGGAAATTAGTGGGTAAGTTTTATTGAGCATCTTGGATCTGCTCCAGTTCTTCTGGAGACTTTGACTGTCACACTTACTTTTTTGTAGCAAAACCCAGCAGCCTTCATCATGTTTTTGGTCTGAAAAGTGGTCCGTTACGTAATATGTTGCTTCCGTTACGTAATATGTTGCATATTTGGAAATATGAAATGCTTTTGTACTGAATCAATAATGCAGAAATCATAAAATAACCATCTATAGCAAAATGAAATGCGGGTGCGGGTCAATGGGACAGCCATCACTAAGTAATGAACAGAGCGACTCATTAAGCTGTCCACTGGAGTGTGATAAGCTAATGGAAAGTGGTGGTTGAAAAGAAGCAGTGGAAAGGGAGAGGGAGAGCGAGAGCGAGACAGAGAGAGAGACTAAAAAGCACTTTACCTTCTTGAGGTTGAGGCCGTGAGAGATGTTATCCGCAGTGAGAAAAGCTGAGACCAGATGAGTGATGGAGCCGGCCTCACCACAGTGTGGACGGAACTGGAAGGTACTCAGACCTCGCTCCCTACACACGCAAAAACAAACACACACACACACACACACACACACAGAAACACACTAATGGGGTGCAAATTTTTGTACCATATACCATCCTAAAGTTGATTAGTTTCCTATAACAACATGTCACAAAGTGCTTTATACTTACAACACAGCAATTTACCATCAGTTTTTTAAACATATATTTTTAAATATATTTATTATTAGGTTTAATATTTAGATTATGTGGAGCATCTGCCATATAAGTCTCTGTGAATGAGCTGTTACTATGGAAACAATGACATATCGTAATAAGCACATTAATAATTGTATATATAACTGTAACTCTATAGCACACATGATACAATGGTACACTGATACAATGGTATTTATAGAAGGTACTGATACCTTACACACACGCGCACACACACACACACACACACACACACACACACACACACACGCCAACCCATTGACCTTGCACATCCTCCAGAGATTATTCAGAGTACCTCTAATCCCTGCAGTAAAACAGCTTCTCTTTAGAGGAATGATTAAGACAGGCCCCATAGGACCCGCGTTAGTGGCACGACTATTGTGATCATCTCCCTATTATAATAAATGATGTCATACGGTCTAATGGAAAGTTCTGGTCTGGTCTTACAAATAGCCAAGAGCACTACTTACTTGCGCAGATTGTTGAGCACCATGATGTTGGCATACATGTGGAAGAGGTAGTAGCTGTAAGGCGGGTTCTCATCGGTGGTCCATTGCTCAGGTTTGGGGCTCTTGTAAGAGAACATGTGATCACTGTGCTTGGACTCGTCGTCCACACTGTCAAAGCCGGTCACCTTCAGGAGGAGAAAACAAGCATGATGAGGTGAAAAGGAAAAAGGTGTGTGTGCGAGATAGAAATATACAGTACTGCACAAGTCTGGGGATTAAAGCAATTTACTAGTAATAAAGTCCAATGCGAATAAATGCAACTTAACATTAATGTGATTTAAGTAACAAGATGTTTTAATATTTTCTAAAAAGCTACTGATTTGTTCAGCTGACTAGAAGAGAAGAAATTCTGTGCACATGTTAGATTAACACCACCACTATATATAAGCAACATGAAACAAAAAACACAACGTGGCATGATGTTTTATTATGTTTTTTTTTTTTTGTTTGTTTTTTTGCTACACTTGCATAGCTAGTTAAAAATCATGGAACATTTAAAACAGGAAAAGTATATTGCATTTTGATGGAAGATTCAGAAAACAAGGTACTTTAAATGATTAGGGTGATTTTGTCTTTTAGATGTTTAGGAGCTAGGCACAATCTGATCGTTAATTAACGATATGTATATACTGTATATTTGTATTGCACCACAGTGCCGTTCAGTTCTCAAATCTGACTGGTCAGAAGGTGTTGAATCATTTTCTAGAACAGCAGCTCTGACAGTCGAGAAGCTGCAAATCACAGGTTCATATTAATGCACTCATTCTAATATTAGACCGTTTCTATAGGAACAAAGAAAAATGTATTCCAATATCGAAACGTAAATTAATATGGTGATGTTTTCACTGTAAAGGAGATGTTTATTTACCATTTATGGAAGGAGACTCCATAGTCTCTTTAAGTACTGCTCCTTTAAGTACACTTGTTTCATGGATGTTGTACATTATATGTAACTATAAAAAGTATGACTTGGCATTATTTAATTAATAAGAAAATATAATTGCTGTGGTAAAAGGGGAATAAAACACTTTGGGATGTGCTGTTATAGAAAAACAATAAACTTTGGGGTGGTAAGAGTAACTCTGCTTCATCACACCACTCAGTTGTTGATTATTCTCCTACAGGAGCATGCCTGAGTGTTTCATTCTTTACTTATTCTGATGCTATATGGTATAATTTGAAGCACATCAGCTACTGTTAAGATAAACTGCAGTTCTGTGTGTGTGTGTGTGTGTGTGTGTTAATTTAAACCCACTCACATATTTGAGGAACACATGCAGCTCTTTGTGCTTCTGAGGATTCACAGTCGCCTCAAACAAGGGGAGGAAGATGTTCTCCAGCATCTTGGCAAAGTTGGGAATCAGCTTCCGTGACATAAAAATATCACTGTAAGGAAGTTTATATATGGAGTTAGATATAAGGAGGTCTCCAATGATCATATTATATATCATCACCAATTTTGGCTAATTGGCATAACTCCAGAGTTCATCTATTTGTAATCTTTTCATGAAATTGTTTTTTTTTTGTTTTGTTTTGTTTTTTTAACCTCCTAAATACAGCTTTCATTCTATCAGGTGCACTTTCCAGTCAGGAGTGGTTTGAGAAAATGTGTGCAAGACCCATGTAATGTTTGTTAAAAATGGGTATTGAAAAACGCCTTTGGTTTGAATATTGCACTGAAAACGAGAGAAATCTAACCTTGAGAGCTGAAAGATCTGGACAGACTCTGTGTCGATGAGTGCTTTCTCAGATTCCTTGCTCTGTATTCTCTAATCTAATCAAGCACTATGGAAGAGCCGCCACAAAATACTATATACAGGGGTGTAATATTAATATTTTCAGTGTGATATTAAACTAATTAACCACAAAGACATATTTTCATAACCTTTTTTTTTTTAACCAGTCTCTACTGAGGGTGCCAATAATTCTGAAGCTGACTGCTGTACCACTTCTGATTCTTACTGAGAAAGTCATGATGTTAAGCCATTTCTCTTATTGTATCTAACATTTATTTCCCATGTTTTCAATATACTTTCTGGTTGTTTATATAAGGGAAAGGTGCATTAGGTAATTCTGCAGTTGCTCTTACTACTAGTACTAGCACTTACTATATTCTGGGCACCTGAATGATCCAGCGCATGTTGGGGGAGTAGACTTTATGTTGAATAAACCAACGGGAAAGGCTTTCCCACTCCTCCGGGGAACGTCCGTAGATAGAAAGGCGGGGTTCAGCATGCTGGTATTTACTCTCCTCCAGATCATGAGCAACTTCCTGTTGATACAAGGAGTGTGAAATTAGAAGAGACTGATGCGTCAAATTTAGTATAAATCTGATTTTTAAAAAAAAGAGAGACACACACAATGTACCTTTATCAAACGTGCAAAGTACTCGCCCTTGATGTAGTTGTCAGTCTTCAGGTAGATTTCTCGTAACTCGCTCGCTCCCACCGGATTATATTTGGTGTTGAACTTGTCAAAGCGATGAAATGTCTGCCTGCCCTGTGTGAGATTAATGTCAGCTCATATTAGTGTCAAAGTGCAGAGGATAAAGCATATACCAGGGTTAGATGGTTCACAGTTTCACAGAGCTGCATTTTGCAAAAACCGCTACAAGCCAAACTATGCAGTGGGCTTAAACATCCATTCCTTTCAAAAACTGAACTATTGAAATTATTAAAATTTTGTCTAAAAGGTAGTGACTTCTATTAACCAAAACAGGCATTCCCAGCTTATAATTTTACATATTAGCCATTTCATGAGATTACAGCACATCCTGAAGTGTTTTATTCCTCTTATACCACAGCAATTTCCCAACACTAACATATTTTATTTATTATAGAATGACATCACCTGTTTATGTGGAGCGTCTATTTTTAAAAGTGCCTGTGTAAACTGTTATTATGTAAACAATTATGTATTAGAATGAGTGCATTAATATAAACCTGTGATTTGCTTTGCAACCTGAACTACTGGGACCTTCTGACCAATCAGAAACCAGAATTCAAGGACGCTGTGGTATAAAAATATATGTATAGCTCTGCTGCAGGTTTCTACGAATTATCGGTTACTGTGAGGATGTCAGGATCAGATCAGTAACAGCCAATAGAGCTCTGATATCTGTATTGTATTAAAAATAGGAAAAAGTGGGCTCAGTGAATTCCGTACAGGAAAATAATACAGGATTTGTTCTGTATCCAACCCTATACCATATCAATGCGATATGCCAAGAGGCACCTGGAAGTGCTTACAGCATGGACGTCCAGCGAGTCCACAGTGAGGTCGTAAGGGTCCATGTTGAGGTTGTTGAAGACCTGTTTGAGGGTCAGTCTCTGTCCAGCCTTCTCCAGCACCACTCGGTCTGCGTCTGTCTTATAGGTACTCTGGATGAAGTTAAGCAGATGTTTCTGGTTCATACAGGCTGCAGCGTGGATGTGAGTGTCTACCTGCGAACAGCCAATCACAAACAGGACAGATTTATAAATACTGAGTGGGAAAACTAGTACAAGCAATGACGCATAGCTGAAATACTATGTGACAACTAATATAAGTACAAGTCGCACCTTCCTGACGTTATAGAAATCTCGATGTGGGACCCCTTTGAGTTCTTTAAGCTCAGCCATTTCGTTGAGCATCTCATGCAGGTAGAACTTCGAGCTCAGGAAGTTCAGTCGTCTGTGGCAGTACGTCTTTCTGGAATGAGAGAAAAGATCAGTGAAATTGTGAATGTGTTGTTTTTTTGGTGCATGTTTACATTCGGATGAGTTGATCTTGTTTCCTTTAAAGGTGTAGTCAGTATTTTTAGGAGTAGCGAGCTAAAGCTAGTGATTTTAAAATTAAAATATAAAAACGAACACAACCTACGTCTTCAGTGTTCCCGTCAAAGCCACACCTCTAAGAGGCTGAGTTTTTTTAAATGACAGGCAACGTGATTGACAGGCATCATCATTCTAATTGGTTGGACGTTGGTGGTCCATACAATTTATTGTTTTTCAATTTGTACCACAAAGACCAAAGTTTCTCGAAGCTGCCCAAATGGGAGGAGATTTCACCAAATATTACACATAGCGTTCCGACTTCTGAATCACTTAAAGACCCCACGTTTAATCCTAACACACACTCACGTGGGTCCATCTGCGATCATGGCCAGTACGTGGCTCATGTCGATGGCAAACGTCTCTAGGTCAGGGTACGGCAAACAGTGGGGTCTGTTCTCCCTGAGAGCCACCGCATTGTCATACACATATATAATCCCATCTTTCATTTTCAGCTCATAGCTCAGGTTCTCCGGAATGTTCTCCATGCTGTAGGGGTCCTCTCCTTCCTGAGGGCATGGACAGATGTCTGCACAGTGGATAGCCAAGTACAACACAACATGGAAAAAAAGAAGGAAACAAAAAAAAAATCAGCCTTTTTTTCTTAACAGGTTTCATGTCAATAGTGCACAAGCACACACAGATACCTGGCAGGACTTCATCTTCCTCTCTCCACTTCAGGTTCTCAGCACTGCGCAAGAACCTGGCAGTGGTTTGGGGGTAACGGTGGTACGCCAGCTTCGAGTATTTCTCCCGGATGAATAATGCCTTCAGAAGACTTTTAGCTGCTTGCTCGTAGTCCTCAACGGTGATCTGAAGCATATATATCATCATTATTATCTGGAAAGAGCTCTTCACCATACAGACGGTTAATGGTATAGCCAGTGATTTTATCAGAGATTAGCTAAAGCTAGCTAAATACAGCCCATTTCTTCAGTGTTTCTTTCAAAGCCACACCCCCAAAAACAATACTGCTAGTGCAAGAGGTGGAATATTTTTAAACTGACTGGCAGCTAAATTGACAGGCAGGTAGAAACACCTTTTGTCCTGATTGGTTGGATTTTGTGGTCCACCTCATGTCAATTTACACACAGTGGTCATCCTTAAAAATCACTGACCACACCTTTCATGACAATCCAACAGTTAAACTGAGTGAGTGAGTGAGTGAGTGAACGAACAAACAAACAAAAACAAATGAACAAACCTACCCCAGCACAGTAATCCCCACTGATGGTGACTCTCTGGTACTCGGGGAAGTTGTCTGGGATGGAGGGACAGGTGGAGGATGGGGACACGAGCGGAGTGGGTGTAGCTCTTGCCCAATCCACACAAACAGGGATTTGCATGGACTGAGATCGAATCATCTTCAAACTCTTCTTCCTGCATGTTCAAGGAGAAATGTATCTTATTTGTCTTGTTTTAAAAGAGCACTGTGTTAGTAATGATTAGCACTCTCTGCTGCCTTACGAAACTGCATCTTTTTGAGTTTAACAAAAAGGGGTGGGACTGAGCAGCATTGCTTTGGCTGGGGGTGGGGGGGGGTCTAATTTCTGGGCTGGAAAAATGTGAACAGAACCCTGAAATAAAGAAAATAGACAGATTAAAATTTAAAATTATATAATTGTTACCGGTTTAGAAACGTTTTGACAAATTGCAGACCGCGCCTTTAATCGTGTAGTTTATTCATTTATAATTGGATTAATTTACAAATCTACATCCCTGTGTGTTATCTGCAGATTATAGCAGGAGTTTCTTTTTGTCCTGCTGTAAGGGATAGTCTCACTAAAATTTTCCCACGCTGCACCGTGCCCATGCTGACCTCTTGGCCGTCTCCTCAGATTGCTGTTCGGCCAGCTCCCGGAGGAGCTCCCTTTCCTTGGCCTGCTGAAGGCCAATGGGACAGTCTTCAGGTACCGTGTACATGGAAATGGCGTCCTTATTCTCCTCCTCCTTCAGCGCAGAGGCGTACACCTTCTCGGCCAGCAGGCGCACCTCCTCGTCCACGTCACTCAGCGTGACCTTGGGGAACTGCCGGGGCATTTCTGCAGGAACACAGCAAACGCTATTCACATGCTGGGGCTTGAAGTGTGCCACGGTATTGCAGATGGCTCTTACAATCAAAATGGAATTGTAGCAAATTTGATTTTAAATGCAGAACATTGAGCTGAATCTATACACTCACTACAGAGAAGTGACAATGCAGCTCTACTCATCATTATCTCTTTTGACACATTCCTTTGGGTGATCTCTTTTGTTTGTGATCAAAAGTGCCGCAAAGAGGCCTCTCAGTCACCGCCATGCTTGTAATCACCCCTGTCATTTGAACAGGCGCTCACATATATATATATATATACTTGATGGCTCCTATCAACATGATGGCTGGAAATAGCCCTGGATTGCCTGGTGTGTTTCGACACTACGCTCTTCAGAACACTGTTCTATAATTATGCATATATATAACTCTGTGATGATAACACACGCCAGAACGACAGTAAGAGAGAGGGGAACCACCCTAAAAAAGGGAGGGGTAAATAGTAATTATTTTAAATAATTAGGGTGTAAATTAGTAATTAATTCAAGGTTTTATTGGAATGACAAACAATGGTATGTTCGCCTAAACTTACAAGCATGTGAATAAGACGAGGATGAGTCAAATGAACCCGTAAAAGTGTGTCATAAATATATATTAAAAAAATCTAAAGGAATCAAAAGGGCGCTATAACACTTGCGATGAATGAAAAAAAATGGAGATTATGTAGAAAAACGCAATAAACCTATCTGCAATAAGCAATGCAAAATTAAAAAAAAAAATTAAAGTTCTCATTTGACTCACATTCCTAATACTGTAATAATATTATTCCTGTAATTGTAATTAATGTTTTTAAGTACATGCAATGTAATTAATTAATTAAGGTAATTAATAGTATTCCTAATACACTAATAATAATAATAATAATAATAATAATAATAAAATTAATCCTACTTAATTACTACTGGCTCTTGTTTGAATCATTTAAAAACTGAACAAATATATAATAAAATGTTTTGATTAAATGTAAAATTTCACACTTGAGAGTACTGTGGTGAAGTTTTGAAATGTTTCAACTTTTTTTTTTTTTACACCAGAGAGAACAATGTCAGCAAGAAAAGCACGAGAAAAATAACGATACAGACTTTGCATGTCTATTTTTCTTAAATATTGAATCTTTAGTAGTCTCAGAAGCAAATCCTGGAGAACTTTCTGCAAATCTGTGGCGAACTTCCCATTAGCCTTGTAAAGTTAATAGAGAAAGAGAGAGATGTTCAATGTGATGCCCGATCTACCATGTAACAATGTTTGTGCCAAGATGCCCAGATGTGAGAATGATCGTATTGGTGCTGTGATTCGATATGTCTGCAGCAAAGCCGTTCAGCTACTCAATACCATATGTGAAATAAAATAGGGTGGGGCGTGGGACAAAACGCTCTAAACCCCCCCTCCTATTCCAATGCCAGTGGATCTGGTAACACAGTTCTAGTTATTCCTTGGCTGCCGATAGAAAGGCTCGGCTGTGTGAGAACTGTGCCAGCTTCTGGTGTCCTTTCTCACGCAGAAATGTCAAGGTTTGCATTCCTGCCAGACCTGTTAAGGAGCGCGCATTCCTGACGTGCCTGTGTAGTGCTGCGCTGCGCTGCGTTCCTCACTCGCTCAACAGCTGCATGTCCCAAACCAGCACACACACACGAAAACAAGCAACTGTACACACTTCAGGCTCTTGTGTATAACCAATTCATCATGCTCTTTTCTGAATAGCAGCTACATATTAGAAAAAAAAGGATGCTCTATTACAGAAAGCTGGCAGCTGTACAAGCGTGTGAGCTTCTTGCTTTCTGCAGCGTCATACAGCATACCCTGTCCTCAGAGAACCGTAGCGTTTCTCTCAGCTCTCCCGCACTGCTGAGGACGCATTACAACCCTCTAATCCACAATAAGAAACTCTACTTCACCCATTAATCTTTCTGCTACACTACAGAATCGATTGCTATGTACCCTCAAGTGGAAATGCAGTCATCCTTACCATCAGCTCCTGTCACAGCCATCTCAGCTCCTGCTTCAGCTCGGTATGTATGTATGTATGTATGCATGTATGTGTGAACACGTCTGTGTGAGTGTGTCTGCATGTGTATGTGTTGTGTCTCAGGTCCGGTCGCACTCTGAGCCACCGTTATGTAGCGGCAGCGCTTTTGTTTTCTTCAGTGTCCCCTTCTCCCTCTATTTTAAGAGGCCAACGGCATCATTTTTCGCAACAGCCTCTAATCCTGAGCGCCTGTCAACACACACAGAGAGACCTCCGGCTCATGTCGTAAGCCTCGTATACACACACCTCAACGTTTCCCCATGTATAATCTGTTTATACATAATCACCATAGAGCTTTGTCCTGTCCTGTCAGTCATGCTCTCTACACCTACATCAATACTGGTATGCATCTCCAGGTCTCGCGATTCGATCGCTTATGTCAAGTTCTTTATTACTATTTTATCGCCTATGTTATGATTTTATCCAATATGACCACTCTCTGCTTTTAAAAAGATATGATCATTTTTCATCCATCTTCAGTACTGTGACTAGTGACATTATAACCACGAAAATAAATTTTGAACGCATTACGACTACCACCAGGGGGCGAATTTCTAACTGTCCTACAGTTCAGCGCTGTTTATTTCTCAAATCTGATTGGTCAGGTGGTGTTGATTCACTCTCTATAAGAAGTGTGGCTGTAAATTACAGGTTTATATTAATACACTCGTTCTAATGTGTCATCGTTTCTGTAGTAACAACGTACACAAGTATGGTATGGTATGGTGGACAGATTAAAAAATGTGTGTAGTTGTTGATACGGTGCCGTTTTCTGTAAGCAGGCGTTTAGTTAACACTTACGGAAGGAGTCGCCAGTGTCAGCACTTTGTAACAATCAGATGTAAAGCTGTAACATTTTTCTCTTTTTTTCCCCACCACTACAGGACAGAGGAGTTTACGTTTTCCTGGATTCTCAGTAACGTTTCAAGCTGCGTATTTTTTCTTCAAGAGAGAAAAAAAAGAGAGGCTGGTGAGGGAAAAAACTGCTTATAGCTGCTTTAACATCAGTGATAACACTGACATTCTGCAAGATCAAATATAACTACAACATTATATATAACAATTATATTAGGAACGTAAATGACGTTCTTTAATAAGTAGAAATTGTAATTGTTGAAACATTGCTATTGTAGAAGAGGAATAAACTTGGAAAATAGTTGGAAAATAATCAACGTTGGGGTGGAAACCATAACTGATAATAAATGTTATTCGCTCTGTCTGGTACAGTGGTGCTAGAAAGTATGTGAACCCTTTACGGTTTTCTGTATTTCTGCGTAAATGTGACCTGAAATGTGATCTCAATCCTAAAAGAGAACCCAGTTAAACAAATGATGCAAAAAGGTTTTAACATTTATTTACTGAGCAAAATTATCCAACATTAAATATATTTGTTGGGTAAAACTTTACATTTTGCAATGGCCAAGTCAAAGTCCAGACCTTAACCCAGTGTAATAATAATACATTTTATTTATAAAGCACTTTACATTTTAAAGTGCTCAAAGTGTAGAAATGTTGTGGAAGGACCTAAAAAGAGAAGTTCATGCAAGGAACCAGAAACATTTGGTTGAAGTTAATGCTGCTCAAGAGGGTCACACCAGTTACTGAAGCAAAGGTTTGCATACTTTTTCGACAAAAACATTTAATGTTGGATAATTTAGCTCAGTAAATAAATGTAAAAACTAGGATTTTGCTTTCTCTTTATCTACTTTAGGGCTCAGATGAAGATCTGATCACATTTCAAATCAAATTTATACAGAAATACAGAAAATTGTATTGCAGAAGGGTTGACAAATTTTCTAGCGGCACCGTATAACATTACACACTCATAAATATCTGAATGCATACGAAACACTAAATCTTATAAGTAATTAAGATTGTAATGAAATTTTGAATGGAATTTGACCTTGACAGTACTTTGCTATAATTGTAATTTATCGGGAATGTTTAGATCTGTTGACATTTTTTCAGTAAACAAAAAAAAATTCCAGTTCTGATGTTTGATGCATCAGTGCAAAAGAGATTCACGACAGAATTGTCATGCGTGTAACAATCGACTGTGTGTCATATCCCAGTGCCTCACTGACTCACACTCCCCGTAAACTCACGGCTTTAACTCCGGCTGTTGGAACACAAGCATCGCAGCTCAACATAAATATCCCTGTCAGTCATTAACTGGGCTTGTAACGGA
This sequence comes from Pangasianodon hypophthalmus, assembly GCF_027358585.1. Lineage (NCBI taxonomy): Eukaryota > Metazoa > Chordata > Actinopteri > Siluriformes > Pangasiidae > Pangasianodon > Pangasianodon hypophthalmus. Next base: position 6,661,378 of record NC_069720.1, read on the forward strand.
TCCCTGTATTAGTCCCTCTCCAACAACTGCAACTTAGCTGATGACACAGAGACTCGTGGCATTGCCATTTGCACACACACACACACACACACACACACACACACACACAAACACACACATCAGTGTTTTAGCCAACTTGAAACTGCAGAAGACACGCCGGGTCTGTTTACAGCATGAAGAATAGAATAATCCTCTCCAGTGCAAAAGCTCGAGCTGCGCACAGTGTGTCCGAGACGACGGGGGGTGAGGATTACGTGAGCCGCCTGTTGTTTGTTCTCTTTGCTTCTAATTACTGACGATCGTCTCAGCTGCCTTTATCCGCCTCACCAAACAAGGCTCTGGACTAAACGAGCTGTTCTGCTCCACGTTATAAACCTGCAATGAGGTCACAGGGGGACACTGGACACGCAGGGTCCTTATCGGTTCTTGGGTGGGTGCATACTCATTAAAAAAACGGTATTGACTTATTAAAACAAAAACCAGTGATGTCACAGGATCTAATAAGAATCGTCCAGAAACAAGCAGCTGACCAGATATTCGTCTGTGATGCTCTTATTTATTTTTCAGTTGTCTCTGTATTTCAGTCTCTTTTTCTCAATCTCCAGCGCACATATTTGCATGTAATCCTAAAACAGCTGCCACTGGCGTTTTCTACTTTTCAGAAAAGCCCTGAGTGATGTTGAGTGCTTTTTATTTTCCTGACCAATCAGGTCACAGCTTGTGAAGCAGGCAAGGAAAAAAACAAATGGAAGCCAGCACCAGTAGGAAAAAAAAAAAATCTTGCTAGTGAGTGAATATGAGGAGCTTAATACTATCACTGTAACGTTGTGTGGTAAGCAGAGGTGACAAATTTGTTCATTTTGGGAGGTTTTTTAGGCTTGTCCTAAAATTTCATAAAAATGTCTTAATGAAATGGTTACCAAAGCGTCTATCTATGTTCATCAATCTTGGTGGAATTTAATATTTTAACGAATTAAATGACCAAAATGATCTCACTGCAGTATCGTGCTGTTTGTTCATTAATCTCAAACTGTTTTCAGTGAACAGCACAGCCTGCATGAAAATCTTGTTCGAAGCTCTTGACACAGCGCTAATAAACACTCAGAGAAACCTGGGTGTCTCTGGGTGTCTATGGCAGATTGTATGTCCACTGTTCAACATGCTATACGATAAAAAAATGTAATTGAATTGAACACTTATGAGGAGAGACTGAAAATGAAACAAGAGAGCAGATCAATCAAGTGCATCTGTCTGTCCTGCAGGATTACAAACCACGCCCCTTACAAAGTATGCCCACTATTACAAGTTACGCCCACAACAAATACATTAAACATCCATCAGGATTACAAACCACGCCCCTTACAAAGCACACCCACTATTACAAGTTACGCCCACAACAAATACATTAAACGTCCATCGGAATTACAAACCACGCCCCCTTACAAAGCATGCCCACTATTAGAAGTTACGCCCACAACAAATACATTAAACATCCATCAGGATTACAAACCACACCCCCTTACAAAGCACACCCACTATTAGAAGTTACACCCACAACAAATACATTAAACATCCATCAGGATTACAAACCACGCCCCCTTATAAAGCACGCCCACTATTACAAGTTACGCCCACAACAAATACACTAAACATCCAT